>NW_027113828.1:848049-861739 GCF_000696795.3 Halyomorpha halys | reverse complement strand
TATCATGACATAGGTTTGGCCTAGGTTACCAAATAGATGTCGTATCACGACATGGGTTTGGCTTAGAGTTCCGAATAGATGTCTTATCACGACATAGATTTGGCCTAGAGTTCCAAATAGATGTTTTATCACGACATAGGTTTGGCCTAGAGTTCCAAATAGATGACAGATGATAGATGTTGCATCACAACATTGTTTATAAAATAAGGTGATTATATGTGTTATTTCGTTTATTAAGCTCAGGGATAGGGAGGTAAGGAAAAATCCTCCGGCTTGAAATCTTGCAATGACTTGATGATAATGACCGCAGATTTGGCCTGATCCTCCGTGTAGTCGTTTTCGGGGATGAACACAACTTGCATCCCCGCCGCTTTGCCAGCTTGCAATCCGTTCAACGAGTCTTCGAACACTAGGCACTGCAACAAGAGATAGATGTCAGCTCTGCTGCTACAACAAGACAACTAAGTATTATTTCTAACCTGAGCACTTGTACCAGGAGGTTATTATTACTATTAGTTATTATTATAAGTCATAATGGTTACAATGTAATTACTTAGGCCGTGATTTCACTCACTTCATAGATATCTGTTTCATACACATAATGGCAACATGACCAAGAGCACATAAATGATCAAATAACATGTAACTTCCATGTGTAAAAACGAAATAATAATTTAACCTTCACTTCCGATTTTTAAATTATCTCATTTCACTTTATGTTGTTCATGTTACTCCTGTTATTTTTACTATTACTTTTATCAGTGTAGATGAATTATTATTTTCACGATTTATAAAAACTACAGTTGTTATCATTTTATATATTCTTTACTTACTATTTGTTACTTCTTTTACAATCATTGTTATTATATCCTATATTGTATTAACTATCCTAACTCGTATTATTAGTAACGATATATATCTTTCTAATTTTACTTAGTTATTCCTAAATTAGAAAATTACTATAGTTATTATTATTATCATATTTCTGTATCTTTCTCTTATTATTTTTCATTTTTCGTCATATCTTTATGACTACTTCCTGTATCCGTGACGTATTTGAAATAGAAATATAGCCGTATAAACGGCTAGGCACCTCCTCCCCACTCTTCTGCTTTATTGTCGCCTTCTGTTCACCCGTTCGCTTTGAACAGATAGGTAGTCCTGATTTGTTCTTTGTTCATTTATTATCATTTAATATCATTATTGTTATTTTTATTTATATTTATTCTTTCAAGACGTTTATTTAATCTCTACTTTCTTCTTCTTTGTTTTTTTTTTTCCGTATGGTTTTTTTTTTATGTACGTCTCCTGTACTTTTTTAACTGTATATTTTACGTATTTTTAGGAACAAATTATTCTTACCATTTTTACTTATTTTTTTAATCTTAGCATTGTTTATTCAAGTTTATTTTATATTAATACTATTTTATGTCTTCCTTCCTTTTATTTATATGTAATTTCTTATCAATTTATTTTTACAATCTTATGTATTTATCCTAGCTTAAATTACCTTATTGTACCTTTTTGTTGTAATATTCTTAGTTTTTTTTTGTGTCTTTTTAGCCCTGATGAAGCTCTGCAAAGTGGGGCGAATCGTTGGACATTAAAATAGTTATAAACTATTTGTTCTTTTTTTGACCGCAACCCTGACAATCTTCTTGTATTTCGTTTTTTTTATTTATTTGATTTTATTATTGGAAGAAGATAGTTGACCTTATGAAGTAGATTTTAGAAAGATATTTCGGGTAGCGGTCAATAAAGGTATCAAAATAGTAAATGAAAACTATTTATTGTATATTGGAAGATAATTGATTGACCGTGTGTATTAATGAATGGGATATGGTCCGCGTTCGGTCAAAAAAACTCAAATAGTAAATGATTATACTATTTTTATACTTTTTATATTTTCTCCTATTTCTCCTACCACCCTCGTCTTCGGTTTACTGTTGAAGGTGAAATTGATCATTCTCTCCCTTTTCATGACCTACTTATTTTCAGAAATTCCGATGGCTCCCTATCCACTAATTGGTATACCAAACCCACTTATTCTGGTAGACTCCTCAACTATTTTTGTCAACATCCTCATCACCAAATTATTAATGTTGCTAAGAACCTTATCCACCGATCCTTTTCTCTTTCTAACCCTCAATACCACCAGACCAACATATAACGTATTAAACAGATCCTATTTAACAACAATTTCCCTCAGAAAATTATTAACAAACTACTCGATTCTTACATTAACCGTGTTATTCCAATCCCTCCTGTCCTTAACTCTTCTCAACCCACCCCACCCCTTTTTCAGTATAGGTCCCTTCCGTCCCATTCTTTTTGATAAAATTCAAAAATCCTTAAGATCCACTATTCCCACCCTACGTCTTGGCTTGAAGTCCCACACACAATTTCCTATATTTTTTCCAAATTGAAAAACCCTATTCCTTTCTTACACCGTTCCAATCTAGTTTACCGGATACCCTGTTCAAGCCCGTGTTGCAATTCCTTCTATATCAGTGAGACTACAAACCAACTTAATAACCGCATTTCCCAGCAGCATATAACTTTGATGGAAGTAATCCTCCTGTAATCCACTTGCATCTAAATTATCAGAACACGCATTAAACCTGAATCATACTTTTAATTTCGACAATCCTTCCATTGTTGCCACTGTCCCCAACCACACAAAACGTCTCATCTCGGAGTCCATTTACATAAACTTAACTGAGAATTTTCCGTTAATCATAAAATTGATAAAAACTAAATCTCCCTTACATATCGACACATTTTGAACATAATAAAACCCTCATAATACTTCTTTTCACTTTGTTCTGCATTTCAGAAGCCCACTTTCTTGTCATATCTTTTATCCTGTTTCTCTAAATTCTCACCCCTTATTTAATTATTTTTATATTTACTATCCTTCCTGTTTCATTTATATTCATGTATCTTATCTTTTAATTTATATTCATGTATTACCTTCTTAAGTGTACTTATATTAATTACTTTATTATTAATTTTCTATTATAATTTACATTTCACTGTATCCCCACTCATTTGGTATATTGTCTTTCTTACACTTACACATATTGTTTCCCATTATTTTATACTTTGTTTCTTCTTTGTTTTTTACAATATTCACTTTAAAATTATTTCCGTTATTATGTGGCGTATTTAACTGCCATCCCCACTTCTCCCAATACAAACGGTTCACTCTGACTTTGACTTCCGTCAAAACAGGTATAGATTCTTGAGTTTATTCTTTTCTTTTTTTTTCATCTCTTAATTTATTCTTTCTTTAATATCTCTTCTCTTATTTTATCTCTTATCTATCTGTTACTATTACCGTTTTCATTTACTGCTTACAAACTTTAATTTTTCTTATTAAATTTTACTTTTCATTGTATGTTTCCCAAACCCTCCAAGCCACTTGAATATCTATCTTCCTACCGTCCTATTTCACTCCTGCCCATTATGGGCAAAATCCTAGAAAAACTTTTATTAAAACACCTCTATCCAATCCGTGACTCATATCATGTTATTCCTGACCACTAGTTTAGATTTTGAACATCTCATTCTACCATACAACAGAGTCATCGAGTGGTTGATGTCATATCTTCCACATTGGAGCGCGGTTGTACTGCACGGGAGTCTTCCTCGATGTTGAATAAGCTTTTGATCGAGTCTGGCATCCAGCTCTGCTCTATAAACTTCGTCAATTCCTACCCCCGACATATTTCCTTATAATTCGCTCCTACCTCACTGATAGAACTTTTAAAGTAAATCATAACCTAGCTTTCTCTTTTCTCAGTCTGCCGGTGTTCCTCAAGGTAGTATCTTAGGTCCCATTCTTTATACGGTTTATACACCTGACATCCCAACCCACCCTAACACAGTCCTAACAACATACGCTGATGACACATGTATACTGTCTGTAAACAACGACCCTACTAACTAATGCGTCACAAACACTACAGACACACATAACATCTATTGAAGAATGGTGTGAAAACTGGAGAATCATTTATTTTGATTCCTGACAAATCCCATCAGATCACCTTTACTCTCCGTCGTTAACCTCTACCCTCCTGTCCTACAGTACTTTCTAAATACTCCACTAACGCCTGTTGAACAGATTCGATACTTAGGACTCCATCTTAACAAGAGACTTACTTGGAATCCACACACAAAACTGAAACAACAAGAAACTGCTCGTAGATTCCGATTGCTACAACACTTACTTGACAAACGCTCTAAACTTCCCATTCACTACAAAAAATTGGTATACACTAGGATAATCAGACCAATTTGGACATATGGAATTGAGCTCTGGGGCTCCACCAAACCATCGAATTCCTCCCGCATCCAATCCTTACAATCCAAAATCATACGTTAAATCCTTGATGCTCCTTATTAAGTTACAAATAAACTCATTCACAAAGACCTTAACATCCCATTCGTTGCAGAATCAGCCCAAAACAGATATGCGTCTTTTCATTCCAAACTCTTTAACAATCGTAACCCATTAATTCTTAATCTTTCATCCTTAACAATCCCTGATAATCCTCCGAGCCGTCTGAAAAGAAGATGGCCACGGGACCTTCTAATTTAAATTAATATTTGAAATACCACCAATGGGTGGTTCTTCCCCAAGATTTCCTAGTGTATATGAAACATACAACATATTTACTTATTGTATTATTTTCTACAGCTGTAAATTACATTAAATAAATAAATAATAAAACTTTTCATTGTATACTCCTGTTCCACTTATTTAATTTTTTTTTTTGTAACTATGTCAAGTTTTTGTACCTTTTTTAGCCCTGACGAAGCCCTGCAACGTGGGGTGAATCGTTGGCTCAATGAAAATAGTATACCCATTTACTATTTGAGTTTTTTTGACCGAACCCGGTCCATATTCCATTTATTTATTGTTTACCATCGTTTCGGCCCACTCAGGGCTTTGTCAGTGCTATCAGATTGACATAGATATTGTCTCAAAGTGGGGCGAATTTTGATTAACAATTAATAGATTTATTTGGCTATTTTTATGTCCACATTGACCGCCACATATTATTGTACAATGTTTTTATTATTATTTTATTTTAGTTTTCATTATTGTTTTTATTTATTTTTATCTTTAACTTAAAACATTTACAAATATTGTTTTTTTATCCTATTTTACAAACTTCTTCAAAACTTTATATGTATTAATTATAATTTATTAATATGTTAATTATAACTTGAGTTTTATATATATATAAAACTTAAGTGTCGGCGAGAGCAAAAAAAAAAAAGAAAAAAATGTATTAGACATGACACGCTTGAACTTCTGTAATAAACTGGCTTTATTGGGCTCGGTACATCTCTTTATATACATTCGATCAGCTAACTGACATCGAAGGGAGAAGATAATTATAGACAGCACCTCGCCATATAATAGTCCTTTGTGGGCAGTACGAAGAGATTGCATCGAAAAGTACCTCATAGTCATCAACTACCGTAGGCTGAAAGGCTGAGAACACAGTTGGGGAGAAGTACCTGAGCCCGAGATTCGAGGAAATTTTGGATTGATTGGGTGGAGCAAAAATTGTCATTACGCTCGACTTAAATGCGGGGTACCATCAAATTAAGATGTATCTCAGGAACGAGCGATCTTATGCTTTCACCTTCGAACCTGGTAATTATTAATTTACAAGCATTCCATTTGGTCTTAAGAACGCACCCCTGACTTTCCAGAGGCTGGTGGATGTGTTCCTGTGAGGATTGGACGAGACAACTTGGCAGGTATATAAATGGGGGAATCACTGGTGTTCAGCGAATCAGAAGAGGACTATGTAACCATCTAAGGAGTGTGTTCCAGCGTATGAGGGAATTTGGCCTAAAATTATCGAAAGAGAAGTCGGTGTTGGGGTAAATCTTCGAAGACGGCATGGCTGGCATGAACCAGACATACAGAAGGTGTCGTCGACCCTGCAAAGACAGAAAGGAGTGCGACGATTGCTAGGAGCGCTGAACTATTACAGAAGATTCGTACCGAATATGGCGGTATATGTTGTACCCCTCAACAATCTACTCAAGAAAGGGAATACAATAAACATAATACCTCAGATGGAGAACAACGTCCGGAAGTGCATAGAGAGGCTATAGAGGTAACCGGTCCTGGCACTCCATAATTTCAATAAGAAATTTAACCTCACGACCGGTGCAAGCGAATACGCTCTCTGGTCGGAGTTATAGCAGGATTTTGAAGAGGTAGAACGCTCCATACGGTAAGCGAGTCGATGTCTCACCGATGCCGCTAAAGTGCACTGAAACGCGAGTTGCTGGGAATCCTCTGGGCGGTGTAACGTTTCCGGGCATATATTGTTGGGAGATGTTTTCGGGTACATACTGACCATAGATCATTGCTGTGGGCTGGTAAACTGAAGGAGACATCTGCTCGGATCACCAGATGGAAGGAGATCCGCAGCCAGTACAACATGGAAATTGCGTGGCAACGCGGTTGCGGACTGGCTTTCAAGGGCCGGAATGATTAATGCAATCGAGGATGAAAGGTAAAACATCTAGAAGTGGGAGGCAGTTCCTAAGAGAGTGGACCCCGGGGAAGGAAGAAGAATATGTAACACATCCGACATCCGGACACAAAGGGAAGACACATCCGAAGACAATTGTTTGATTGCAAGTAGACGCACGGAAATGGAAGAGATCGAGAATGACAAACGCTCCAATCATCTGGAAAACCAACACTTCGGGGTTAATGAAAATGGAGAATGAGAAATACGGCATTACGGCATCTGTATTATCTCAACCATCTAGTCCTCACCGGGTGTCAAAGAAGACCAGATTTTCTGAGCATTCAAAAATGCATCTAAAGCAGGACACACCCATCACTAGTGTATTGGAAATACAGTTCTTTGGGACAAGGTTCAGCGCCTCTAGCGGGTGGAAAAAAATCGGTATAGTCCGAAAATGTATTGGTGCACGATGATTGTGGAGACTCTCACGGAACCAGAACGCCAAAAAGAGATGCCGCTCGCTTATCACCTGGGCAAGGCGAATCATAGAGGGCTTAGTGAAACTCTACAGGCGGGGAGTGAAGCGCACCATTCAATACACTACAGGTAATTGGGAAGTATGCTTCCGCACCGCAATATGACCGGCACGTACCGTAGGTGATGTTGGAAGAATCGACCACCGCAGAAGAGCCACTTAGTGATCTACAGGTGTCAGTAAATTAGCAATGGCGTACCCAGTGACAGAAAAATCGGTGGGAGGAGTATTGAAGCCGTGGTTCCAGTATTATGGCGTTCCAGAGAGAATTTAATCTGACAACGGACGAGAGTTTGACAATGCTTGAATGAGAGCAAAGATGTAAGTCTTGTAGGCATGATAGAACGAATGATAGAGGCGAGATAGAACGCCTCCATAGTATACTTATAGTATCCATAGTATACTTATAGTATCCATAGTATACTTATAGTATCCATAGTATACTTATAGTATCCATAGTATACTTAGTGACGACGAGTGTACCAGCTAGGGAAGGGACGCGGGCCGGACGATGCGATAGAAAGGCCGATCATTGCTTACAACCACTCGATACATTTTATCACAAGGGTTGCTCCGTTCGATATTGTTTTTGGATTCCGTGAACGTCGCAGGGACTATCGAGATACGGCAACAAGAGAGGACACTATTGCCGTTAATAGTATGGCACGGCTGAGGGTGTTAGATAAGGTAGGGCAGGATTGAGAGAGGGAGAAGAAGAAACGGGTGGCAAGGTAATACCTCGGTGTCCGTGATTTGATGGGCCAAATTAAAATCGGGACGGTGTTATAGCGGGAAGTAGGGACGAACCGTGGAATAGAGCTGCAGAGATACGAGGGCCCATTCAGAGTTCTCACAATCAGAGAACTTAACATGGTCACCATAGAGAGTTTAAAGTAACTGAGAAAACATAGGACGGTCCATTTGGAACAGTTGGAACTACCTACAGTTTCAATTAACTACAGAATCGTTTACGGCATGGAATGTTCTCAACCCCCTCCTAACAAATAAATTTGTTTCAGAAGAGTTTTGTTGAAGAAAATTGGTAGTTTTCTTTTTTGATCGTTATGCAGAGTGTGTTGTTTATTTATTTTTTTTACATACAGTGTTTTTTTTAGGTGTAAATGTATACATATATATTTACTTTACTTTCTTGTATCTAATGTGTAGCTTTTCCCTTTTTATTTTTTTTTTGTTCATATTTATGTAATATTTTGAGTTTGCGAGATTTTTCTTGATCAGCTGATTCAAATGTATATATAGATGAGCTGGACTCCAATAAAGTCAGTGTTTGAGTAGCAACCGAGTTAGTCATTTCTCTCTTCCGTTTCTTTTCCTTTCTCCCTTTTTTCTCCTTTCTCACATTGTCTAAATCCAATCACATCAACTCATTTGCCACCGATTTTAATCCCCTTACTATATCAAGTATCACTGCTACTGGACCTTAAGTTACACGTCAAAAATCTCCTGAAGCAGTTCCTCCTCGATGTTAGCTATGTCTAATTCAGATAATGAGGGTTTAGGCGTTAATCTATTCGGAGTAATCAGGTCTTGTCAAATGTTTAGATTGAGAATATAAATAAGGAGTAACTAAACGAGAACTGGCATTACATTTTGTTTGTCTTGGAATAGTCAGATTACGTTAAAAAGAACACTAACTCAGTGAACGAATCCCACTGTCGTGAGCTTACCTCTTTAGGATCGGGTTTCTTCTTGAACCTTTTCGCACATACCAGGAATATGCGAGGATCCGGCTTACCTACAGGCACTTCTGGATCCGACGAGGCGTGGACAACATGGTGCAAGAGCTTGAACAGGCGGGAATGTGGCTTCGTTTTGATTTCGTAGCTCAACTTGCCGGTTCCGCTGGCCACGGCCATCGGCACCTTGGAGGCGTGCAAATGGGTGATGAGCTTCTCCGCACCTGTTCATAACATCATTAACCTTCTACCTCTTTGGCAGGGTCAGCGTCTCACAACTACGAACTAAATTTTTATTCATAAAAGTTATCGAAATTGATAATAGCAATAGACATATTCAGTGACGTAACTACTTTAGTGAACGTATTTAAAATACATTTAGTAAATGTGGTGATACATATTCCTATGAGTCCAAGTATAAGGGAGGGAACCCGGTATTTAGAGAATCCAGGGGGAGAAAAGGAAGAGCAAAAGGAGTATTTATGCATTTAAGGGGAAAACTTAAGAGGTATTACTATTGGAAGACAGATTAAGAGGAACGCTCCTGCGAGGAGCCCAAAACCCAACGTCGTTTAAATCATGAAATTGATCAGGCTACTAAAGTGGGGAGTGGATGCATTAAAGATGGGATAGGAGGAAATATCGAAAAACTCCTTATAGATTCATTGTAAAGGCCCAGCAGGAGAGGAAGGTGTAGATTGAGACGGTTCGGAAGTGTAGCCGAGGACATTAGGAATGCTCTTGGAGATATTTCCTCGGCAGAGGAGGACATATTTATGATGATCAGGAAGAAGAAAAAACCAAAACAGTCCAGTGGGAAATATCCCGCGGAAGTCCTGGTACGAGAAGAAGAGGTCTTGGGACGAGTTAATTGCTGATGAGACAGATAAGCAGAGATTCTTAGGGTATCCTGTACAGAGTGGCATTAGGCAAGGTCAAGCCTTTACAGTTAATGGAGGCTATCAAAGTAGGGGGTGCCTAGGCAACCACTCAGGAGGAAGCTGCAATATAGATTATGCATACCCTAGGGACGATCTGTTCCAGGATAGCGCAGAAGGCACCATGGTGAGACGCACGACCGTATATCCACCAGGTACCGAACTATATCCTCCATGGGATATATGGGACCTTCGTCTTGCCGCGGACCGACAGAGGATTGGAAAGGCTCCAGGACTCGATGGCATAGATGCTGCAATCCTCAAGAATAGTCCCCCTTAAATTGAGGATAACATAATGGAGTCATTCTACAAGCGTTTAGATGAGGGTTACTTTCCCAACAAGTGGAGGGTTGCAGACTTGCGATTGCTCTACAAGGAAAGTGGCAAGGATAAGGAAACGCCGAAGGCCTGCCGACCTATATGCCTTCTTCCAGTAGCCAACAAAGTTCTGGAACACAGTTCACAGATTGTGAACAGCCTTAGACCAATCCTAACGGCAGCGAGCCACCCACGGCAATTTAGCTCGGCCCGTGGCATGGGAACGACGGAGGCGTTGCTGAGAGTGCGTGGGGACATGGAAGGGAGGGCGGAGAAATATGTTAGATACTGTTCGACATATCCTCCGCCTTCGATTGTGTTTGGTGGCCCCGTGTACTTCTGCGATTGCAAGAGCTCAACACCCCCAGTAACTTATACTCCCTGGTATGTGGTTATCTTAGTAATAGGAGCGTCAGGATTAGGGGTAACTACTATGAGGTAGAGGAAAAAATTGAAAGAGGATGCCCACAGGGTTCGGTCTTAGGTTCGGACCTTTGGAAACTAGTGTTTGACGATTTCTTGTGGGAGTAATTGAACAGAGGGTCCCTTGTCACGGCCTATGTCGACGTAGCAGTTATCGTGGCCGAAAGTTGTGCCGGTCTCGTAGGAGAATGGTGTGAAAGAAGGAAATTGAGTATGGCCGCAGCTAAGACTCAGGCAATTCTTTTAGTACAAGAGTCGGGAAGGAAAAAAGGTAAAATAACTGCCTCAATTTTCGGTTACTTTAATGAATGCTATGTATAATTACTTGTCAGCATTATTGAGTCTGCCAAGTGTAGGTTGGGTGAATCCAAAAAGGCGGCTGTTTCAAAACCTCAATAAACATTAATTTTTCATTCGGAGATCTATATCTTAAAAAGTACCAACAACACTAGAAAATCTAAAAGAACATTATTTAAAGAAGAGTAAATTTTCTGAAATATTAACCCTAATACGTTCATTAGTTCTCGAGATATAGCCTTTTAAACAGCAACATTTCATAAAAATGTACTCAAGGAAGATTGGACGGTGGATGGCGAGCCAGAAGGGCGCCACTCTGAGGAAGTTCTTCCCTACCGTCCATTCAATTATTAATACCAGATTATTGGGTCTCACAGATCCTGACAGGACATGATGGGTTCAGGGAAAAGCTGCAAAGCTTTGGGAAGAACATCGATCCCTCAGTGCCCTACGTGTGGAGTCCCTGAAACTGCAGAGCACGTAGTGGATTGCACCGCCATGGAAGGACATCGTGCCAGCTTGTTGAAGAAAACCGGGATATTCATCCTCGCCAAGTTGAACTTCCCTCGTCTGATGGAGGAGGAGAATTATCCCTTCTTCAGGGTCGACCTCCAGGAATCGGCGAGCCACCAATACAACAAGATTAACACTGGGCTGGACCAGGCTGCATGCTGGAGGGGTTACATAAAAAAATGTAGTTGTTTATTCAATTTAATGTTTTATTATATTTTAGGTTTGTTTGTGAATTTTGTAAATATTGTTTTTGTTTTTTTCATTTGTACTTATTTATGTTATTCTACGAAGAGTCATTCCTTATTTATTTTATTCCTAGGTTTAAAGTATGCATATAGTGGTTACTTCAGCAAGCTTACTTTGTTTTTTTTCAAATGATAATTGTATATGAATTTATTTTATTGTAAATAGTTTTTCTTTGTTATTTATATTGTCCTTGTATTGTATAGTATTAGTTTACAAAAATTGTTCGTAAACTGATTGGGGGGGGAGTTACATCCTGAGTCAGCTGTTACTTCAATGTCAGCTGACTGAGGAGGTCAGCTGATCGAATATACATAAAGAGATGTACCCAACCCATTAAAGCTAGTCTGTTACAGCAGTTCAAGCGTGTCAGATCTTATTCCTTCTTCTCTTTTGACATTTTTCGTTTGCCGATATCTAAGTTTAATAAATATATATGCATACAGAGAAGATATATGCAGTACCTCATTAAATATATATGTACATATAATCTAGCTAATTCCCATATTACCTGGTTTTAATTTGCTATTTGAGAACATTTGCAACCTCCTCTCCTTCACGCTTTGGTACCACTCCTCAGGACTCACGTGGAGCCCAAACTTCTGGACGATGTACCTGCAACGTTCGATGGTTTTCATCCCAGTAACTTCCTTATGAAGCTGATCGTCGTAGGTTACACCATACTCTCGTCCCATCTGCTTGAAGGTTTCCTTGTAGGCCTTTTCGGTATCTAAAACAATATCCATGGAGAATGTTATGAACAATGATGGGATGAAGATGGTTTAGCAATCACTTGAGGGAGAGCTACCTAGGAGTGTGCCGTCGAGATCGAAGATGACATGGGTTGCAGGATTTTGAGCTGTAATCTTCGTTGTCACCTTTCTGTAAGCAAGGCTCAGTTCTGACATCCGTGGTTTATTCAACTGGAAGATTTTCATTTATTTGAAAAACAGAGGTTATGCGAGGTTATCGGTACTACTAATCGATATATAAATACAAAATGCATTTATTATGATCAATATAATAAAAGTTACATTTGTATTTTGTGAGATGGATTATAAATACGATTAATTTTAAAATTGAACTATTGAACTAATATGAGCTATAACCGAAACTGAGTTACGAATTTATTTTTAATAGATTGGTTCCCATTTTGTTTAAAGGAAATCTGTTCTTTTACTTTCTGATTACCTAAAATGGGGGAGGTTTCTATTCATGTAAGAAATGAAAGAACTAAGTATGTCCTCAGAATTGAAAATATCCGAAAGTGTTTTGTGTCAAATTAAAGTTTCTGTAAGTTTTGCTCGTTACAGATCATTTGATTGGTGCTGACGGTTTAGATGAAATTTGCAGGTATTGTTCACAGCATTAGTGCTGTTGTGGCCAGATGCTGGTTGAAGTTAATCTGGCTTAGATGAAATTTGCAGGTATTGTTCACAGCATTGGTACTGTTGTGGTTTAGATGAAATTTGCAGGTATTGTTCACAGCATTGGTACTGTTGTGGCCAGATGCTGGTTGACGTTAATTCGGTTTAGATGAAATTTGCAGGTATTGTTCACAGCATTGGTACTGTTGTGGCCAGATGATGGTTAACGTTAATCTGGTTTAGATGAAATTTTCAGGTATTGTTCATAGCATTGGTACTGTTGTGACCAGATGATGGTTGACGTTAATCCGGTTTAGATGAAATTTGCAGGTATGGTTCACAGCATTGGTACTGTTGTGACCAGATGATGGTTGACGTTAATCCGGTTTAGATGAAATTTGCAGGTATTGTGCTGCTTGTCCTTGATTATGCTGAAATTAACGGATGTATATTTTAGGCGTGAAACACTATGTAGGTAAAACATATGAAGTACTCGTTTAGAAGATTAATTGAAATAAAGAAAAAAACAAACATTCACCTGTAAATTGCATTTGAAACTCGACAAAAAAAAAAACCTAACCTAAAGAGCTCTTGAAAGACAAAACATTAATAAATAAAGACGTTATGGTAAATCCAGATGAATCATAAGTTACTCGGTACATAATGATTAAATTTAATTACTATTATTACGACTATAGAGCTAAAGAAATAATATAACAGTTTAGAATCCACCATTGCAACAACAGTGTAGGATCCAGCACTGCAACAACAGTGTAGGATCTACTACTATAATAGTGTAGGATCAACCACTACAAAAGTGTAGAATCCACCACTACAAAAAATAGTG
>NW_027113828.1:844860-846088 GCF_000696795.3 Halyomorpha halys | reverse complement strand
TTAATGTACTAAAAATATTCCCTCCTCCCTCCCGCCGATCACAATTAATGTACTAAAAAAACTTAGATATTTTTAAAAGTTTATTTTACGATGACTGTTATTTTACTATTATATAATTTTCTTTTCATATTTTTTACTTGTTGAATTTCCAGGATTCGATGATATTGTTATTTGATGACTTATTTCCTCCTGACTAGATAATATGTTGAACCTGGTTACCAGGTCGGACCTGGTATCTTATTCAAATAATGCACCATTATTCAAATAATGGTTGAACCATAGCCAGTGAGTGGTGCATTCACTGCTTAGGGGTTATGCATAAATTCATAAACAAAGCCCAGTCCTGAAGCTATCTCACTCCTTCTAGGGAAGAACATTCCTCGGGTCAGTGGACTATATGCTAGTGAAGTAGATGGGGAGGGGGAATACTAAAATTGAATTCCATTCTCCCCCTTATTAAGATTTATTCGCCGTTTCATTCCCTCCTCGTTTCAATCACAATACCTCTTTTTCTAATTTCCTTAGCCTAGTCTCCCTTCTTTTTTCTTCCAAGTCATTTCTCTTCCTACAATTTCCTCTTTCCAATCCCAAGAGGGAGTTTCTATGGAGATGTGCTGTTTAAATTGAATTAAGGAAGAAAACGAAATGTAAATGATAATTAATAATGTCGAAATCACAATTAGTTTGTTGTTCTCTAGATTTAATGTTAGTTTGTAGGATTGGAATTGAAGAATTGGTTGTTCGGAAAATTGATGCGTCTGTATAGTACCAAAAAATTGTTAATGAAATTTTGTTTTTCCCTATACCGCTAATTCAAATATCCAAGTAATTCTTACAACTTTGGTCACTAAGAAAAAATATTAAAAAATAAAACATGGCATTATAGTTGAAGTAGAAAAATAAATTTTAAAACATTATAGACATAGCTTCTGTAAAGATCGCAAAACTCTTTTCCTCTATTCCCCCACCATTCCCTTCCTCTCATCACTTTTCAGTTTTATCTTTTCAACCAATCAAATTTACTCTTCGTCGTAAACCTGCCGACGGCCCTACAGTATACTTTAATAATGTGGCTCTTACCCCTGTAGAACAGATTCGTTATCTTGGACTACATCTTGACAAACGACTAACCTGGAATCCTCACACAAGACTTAAAAGACAGGAAACTGCACGAAGATTCTGACTATTACAACACTTACTAGACAAACAGTCTAAACTTCCAACTCAT
>NW_027113828.1:842210-843835 GCF_000696795.3 Halyomorpha halys | reverse complement strand
TCCTCTTCCATTCCTGGCAATCCTCCGAGGCGCCTGAAAAGAAGATGGCCTCGTGACCTTATATTGTAAACTGTTTTTAGAGTTCTACTACTGAGTAGTTTCTCTACATCCTGTATCATATCATTATTTCATTATGATCAAATTAACTTGTTTATACTTTGTATAAAAAAAAAAATCTTATCAACTAGGGATTTCCCGTCATCATCCCCTCTGGCCGATAGCACTTAGCACTTACCCCCTACCAAAATGAGTATTTATTACATTATTATTTTTTTCTTTTCATTCAGTAACGATCGATAAAGAGTCTCCTAATAGTTCATTCTGGTCTATGCGGGCTCGCTCATCTCTTTTACAAGCAATAAGATGAAATGTTATTGATCCCTTATTGTGCATTGGAGATCTGGTATTTGATTGAGCTCTATATAGCTAATCCACACAAACTAATGACATAATATATTAAAAATATCAATTATGAATATGTAATGAATCAATAACAATCCAACTATTTAATTACTTATTTAATGAACAATATTATTTGGTGATTTAGTTGCATCAGAAGCCAGGATGGATTTGGTAGTGGCGTACGCCGGTAGGCCGAACTGTTGAGGAACGAACTCTTCCAGCGACTGGAGGATGAGGGCGGCGCCTTTGGTTTCCTCTTCCGACCACTTGTATTCCGGGACCATGACCACTTGCATCCCGGCATCTACCGCTCCTCTTAGGCCGTTAGGGGCGTCTTCGAACACCAGGCACTGTCAAAGTAATCCACATTAACATTAAGATATATGAGCAGTGTGATCCGCACATATATATACATATATAATACTCGATGATGGTCCCGAAGAAAAGATGATCTACTCCGATGGGCCAGAGGAAAATACCTTGCTATCAAGGTGTGTGTCACCGCTTCGTAGTTATAAACACCGCTGCGACTCTTAAACTGATCTAAAGTTATTGGGCCAACATTTTATACGTATTCAAATTAAGGTACCTAATTGTCCAAACTTCACTGAATGAAATAGCACAATGACACTCATGAACGCGGTGGTTGTGTTACTAATAATCAAAGCAAATTGAATATCTAAACACCACGTAATGGACACAGAAAGGAGGTTTCTTAACAGAATCAGACCAATCAGACCAAGTGCTCAATGGTGACTGGCCAGCTGATTTTAAGCCGTAGATTGTTGACCCGTTTTTAGGTGACACAAACTAAATAATCCCCATTGGCCGTTATACCTATATTTAAATATATCAATACAACTATTTCATTCTCAGGTTTGTCCAAGTTGTGTAGGATCAGGGCGCAACCTAGGGTTTCAGATAGCACCCACTGTGCTGTGAAGGGTATCTTAAAGTATGCTTTCCAGTTTGGGGGATAAGTTGGGCCAAGTTGTATAGGATTAGTGCGCAACCCTAGGGCCTCAGGTAGAACCCACTGTGCTGTGAAGGCTATCTTAAAGTATGCTTTCTTGTTTGGGGGGGTAGGTTGGTCCAAGTTGTATAGGATTGGGGCGCAACCTCGGCCTCAGTTAGCACCCAATGCGCTATGAAGGGTATTCTAAAGTATGCTTTCCAGTTTGGGGGATAAGTTGGGCCAAGTTGTATAGGATTAGTGCGCAACC
>NW_027113828.1:836797-839885 GCF_000696795.3 Halyomorpha halys | reverse complement strand
TTAGCTTTGATTGATAGATTGCAGCCTTCGTAGAGCTCTGGCAAGCCTTAGCTTTGATTTATAGATTGCAGCCTTCGTAGAGCTCTGGCAAGCCTCAGCTTTTAGCAAGTAACTTTTGCCTACAGTACGAAAGTTACTTTTCCTTTCATAATATGTGAACATGTTACATTTTTTTGAAAATTCTCTCTAATCTATGATAGAAGTATTTTTGGTCATAGTTAGCCATGAGAATAGCCAGTAGTCAGCTGCCTCCATAGTTAAGCTATAAAGTCATTTTAAGTTTTTTATATCAATACATTTTAAATTAATGTTTGATGATGGTTATGTAGTGCTATTATATCAAATAATGGATAGCAACTCTACTATGTTACTAATATATACATAATATTAATGATTATATGCTGATATATATATCAAATGGTTTATTTTTGTAAGGGTTTGTACTTCCAGAACCTATCCTATATTATATCTTGTGAGTAAATTCCAAGGATAAATAATAAAGATTGTGTAGAACTGTGATGGTGTTTTTATAAAAACTCCTTACACAAGATAATATTTAAATTAGCTGTTGAAATTATATTGTCTAATGCATGCAAGTATGAAATTAATTGTTAAAAAAATTATTTATTATCAAAAATATTATTTCTTTGAAATAAATTACTTGATTGAGTGAACAATAAGTTGGTAGCCTATTCCTAAGAGTTAGGAATCTAGAATGAATGGCTCCACAATCACTTTGTTAACATACCTTTGTGGGATCGGCCGGGAACCTCTTCGCAGTGACTAGGAAGATGTCCGGAGCCGGCTTGCCGTGGACGACCTCCAGATCGGAGCTGCCGTGCACAATGTGGTGGAAGTGAGCGAAGAGGTCGGGCCTGCCTTGAGACTTGATTTCGAAACCCTTGATGGAGCCGCTAGTCGCGATGGCCAAGGGAACCTTCTCCTTCGAGAGGTGGCTGATCAGTCGCTCTGCTCCTGGAGTCAGTATCGGCATATGATTTCAAAAAAAAAAATATGTAAAATTATGCAATTTATAGTTAAAAATTATTAGAACCAATACATCAGATTATCAACGTCAAAAATATAATAGTGACCTGACCCGGACGGATGCAGGTGGATAAGGTACAGCTCCATCTAAAAGGCGCTTACCCGAGCACTGGGCTGCACCATGGTTGAACCCCAATTGAATAAATAAATTTTAAAAAATAATACAAAAAAAACTTTCCAGGTGTAAAACAAAATTGATAATTATAGGCAGCACTGGTATGCGTAATCCTAGTGCACTACCCAACTGCAGCCGAACCCCGTATGCCAGAACTGGGTGGGATTCTGTGTACTTGTTATCTCCCGGAACCGAGTTCTGTGTACTTGTTATCTCCCGGAACCGAGTTCTGTTTATTTGTTATCTCCCGGAACCGAGTTCTGTTTATTTGTTATCTCCCGGAACCGAGTTCTGTGTACTTGTTATCTCCCGGAACCGAGTTCTGTGTATTTGTTATCTCCCGGAACCGAGTTCTGTGTATTTGTTATCTCCCGGAACCGAGTTCTGTGTACTTGTTATCTCCCGGTACAGAGTTCTGTGTACTTGTTATCTCCCGGAACCGAGTTCTGTGTATTTGTTATCTCCCGGTACCGAGTTCTGTGTACTTCTTATCTCCCGGTACCGAGTTCTCTGTACTTCTTATCTCCCGGAAACGGGTCCTAGTCTGGCTGTGGCTGATATTTATTTATTATATTATATTAACCATATATCGACCTTGGGGTCGAGAGACACTCATCCTCTGTACAGTGGGTCACTATGAGTAAAGTTATTGAGGGTAAAATTTGGAGATTAAGCATGATCCAGACTTACAGTACCGTTTGTTTTAGAATAATATTTGGGTACAATGAACGATCAGAGGCCCTCCTGGGTGATAGTGGTACCTAAAGGTTTTCCACGTTAAAAAGAAAACTTTATGCCTGACTGTATAGGGCTGTTTGTGTTGTAGAAATAAAAATAACCTGAAACTAATTTATTTTAATAACGAGTTTGTAAAATGATATCTTCATGGCTCTTTCGCTAAAACGTTTCTTTTTAGAGTATAATGAAGGATATATACAAAAGTTAATAAATGTTTGGCTTTTATTTAAATAAACTCTAATTTATTATTATAAATCATTTATTGAATTAGCCCAAATTAATTTTAGAATAAAATTGCAGATTTTAATTCACCCCGGCAAAAAACTCTACTTAAAAAAATCATAAAAATAACAACAATAAATCCTATCAAATCAAAATATCATAAAAATAACAAAAATAAATCCTATCAAATCACGGCTTTTACTCTTCGTCATAAACCTACCGCCTGCAGTATTCTTTTATAATGTTTCCCTTACTCCTGTCGAACAGATCCGCTATCTTGGACTACATTTGGACAAACGACTAACCTGGAATACTCACACAAGACTGAAAAGAAAGGAAACATGTTGATTTCGACTATTACAGCACTCACTAGACAAACGGTCTTAGCTTCCTATCCATTACTAAAAACTGATGTATACAACTATAATGCTTTTCTGAACGTACGGAATTGAGTTTCGGGGCTCCACAATACCTTCCAATTCCTCTCGTATCCATCCAAAGTCAATGCTCCTTACTTTGCAACAAATAAAATCATCCATGAAGAACTTTATGTTCCATATGTAACAGATCTAGCCCGAACCAGATATCAACCCTTCCATTATAAACTCCCAAACCGACTAATTTCTAACATTGCTTTTTTTACCATTTCTGGCAATTCTCTGAGGCGCCTGAATAGAACTGTACATTCTAATGTAGAATCTTATTAGAGTACTACTGATGGTTTTACTTTACTTGTCTGTACCATATCATTATGATCTACATGGAATTTACAAGATGCATTTTTATAGATGTTTTGCTCCTTATCGGCATGCCATGCTTACCTGACTGGAACCCCGGATTGGTGAGATGTACCTTGAAGAGGTCCTCTACCTCGACATGCCATCCTTACCTGGCTTTATTCCCGGAGCGGTGTAGTGTACCTTGCAGAGAGCCCCTATCTCGAGATGCCACCGTTACCTGGCTTAA
>NW_027113828.1:834463-835952 GCF_000696795.3 Halyomorpha halys | reverse complement strand
TGTACCTTGCAGAGAGCCCCTATCTCGAGATGCCCCTTACTTGATCTCCGGATCGGTGAAGTGTACCTTGCAGAGGACCTCTATTTCGACATGCCATCCTTACCTGGCTTGATCCCCGGATTGGTGAGGTGTACCTTGCAGAGGGCCTCTATCTCGCTCCAGTACTGCGCCGGTGTGATCGGTAGCTCAAGCATCTCCACCATCTTACGGCTTGTTTCCTGCTCGTTCGTCCCTGTGATGGCTGTCCTCACTTCTTGGTTGAACTTCTTACCATATTTCTTCAGGATCTTGTTGTATATCAACTCGTAAAGAGTTTCGCTATCTAACAACAAATTATTGCAACATTAATGAGGATGAAAATTTATATCAGTAAATATCTTAGGTTTTGTCTATTTATGCACCATTCCTTGAAACAGACTAACAAGTTGAGTATATGTAGAACTGTGGTTAAATGACAGAATATATTACCAAGTATCATCAATATATATACCAGGTATCATCAATATATATACCAAGTATCATCAATATATATACCAGGTATCATCAATATATATACCAGGTACTATCAATAACATTTTAAACACACTAACACTTATACTTCTAGGCTCTATAAGAGAGAGTGTTCAACTGCTTAGGAATAAAAATCTTTATTAAGTTCGTCTATTTTAGCTTAGAATTAGGGATTCTTCTACATTTTGTAATAAAGCATAAGGAATCGTCTTTTTCGAAACAAGTGTGATTGTGTCTTAATTTTTTCCCAAAATATTATTAATTAAATAAATTTACCGAGAATTGTCCCATCCAGATCAAAAATGACATGAGTTACCGGTCTGAAGGAAGAATTCCTGAAAAAATAGAATAACTTGGTCCTTGTGCATAACCCCAAACCTGCACTGAACATCTCTAAACTGTACCCATTACTGAGGTTAGTCGTTCAGAAAGGGTTCGTTCAATATCTAACACCGTAACGATAGCAGGCTTGTCCTAGCCCCAGTTTTCATAGAACTGATGGTCTCATGCGTGATAGAGGGATTGGAAATAGAAAACCCGCAAATACAAATACTCTTGGATGAGCCCAAATTGTAAACCGCAAATACAAATACTGTTGGATGAGCCCAAATTGTAAAAGCTCATTAAAAATCATTTAATTGTAAGGGCCATTTTTTGCGAAAGTATTATCGAATTCAATGCATTTTTTTTGCAACTTATACTGTGACATCAGAGGCATATACCTATCTTAATCATGTAATTCCTGCTTCATAAAACATCTTGTTTCTGGTTGGGCTCTTCACAGACTGTTTTACGGGACTTGGTTTATTTGGGGTTAATAAAACATTTTACCCTAGAAGACTTGTTTACATCGGGACCAGTCCGTGTTACTCCAGGTATCTCGAGTGTTTGTTGAATTTTTATTTGAAATTAGTGTTGAAAAGGGGGGTTGAAATGTGAGACCTTCTACTTATGAACATTTTATGTGTGTATATATATA
>NW_027113828.1:830002-834038 GCF_000696795.3 Halyomorpha halys | reverse complement strand
AAGAGACCAAAATAAAGTTATAATTCCTTCGGGGGCAAATGTGTTAGTAGTGTTAGCTTTAGTACTTATTTTGATTATAGATATGATAACAAAACTTGGGGTCTCATAGATATTGAGATATTGGTTTAGCTGGGTGACTGGGTCGAAAGTCTCACTGCCGCGGTCTCTCCCGCGTCATATCACCGCTTCCCTCTCAGGTAGGCCAGTAGGCGAAATGGTGGTGAAGACGTACTTCATCCGGCGTTCGTGAAACGTCTTTTTATCTTGGAGGTTGGTCAGCATGTCATCGGCATGGTAGTAGGAGCAAGCCAGGTCCTGGCTTGCATGCCACGGTAGATAATATCCGGCGGCGTCTTCAGGGTCTTCTGGTGTCCGCGGCAGGTGGGAGGCATAAGAAAATGAGATCCTAGATTCTTTTCGAAGTGCAGGCCTCCTCTCGTCGTTTCTGCACTCCTGGTACCTATGCCTGGCGCTGTAGTATTATTTTTTTACCTGCGTTAGAGCCGGCCTCCACCATGGAACCGTGGGTCGTACTTGGAGGGTAATACTCGCCGCTTCAGTGCTGGCGCCCGTAAGCATTGCCACTCTGCGGTCAATCCCGGGCTCCTCATTTATCTCCTCCCATTCTCTGTCAGCTAGTATTCCCTCCAATTCACTGGAAAACGGTCTTCAGTTCGCCGATCGGGTCACAAACCCTTTTCTACTTCTGGGGCACCGCCTTCCTCCTCCACCACACTGAAGGCTATACCCACAGTATCCCACCCAAACTGGAACTCATAGTTCCTGTTCATGATTATTATGTCTTCTGAAACATTTATCACTTTTAATTATTGCATTTTTTCTTATTTTAATACTTTTTTTTATTCAACCTTTTAATTCCGCAAGGCAATCCAAGTCAATATTTCACTTGTATAAATTTCTCTGTAATATGTATATACATATATTATACGAATAAAATAATAAAGGAGGTTACGAAAAAAGTATTTTTAATTTCTCAATAAATTTGATTTGTCATTTGAAAATAAAATCGAGAGGAGGAAACGTGTAAGTCATGTCATTACTACAGGAGGAGTCGTGTAAAGTCTTTCTTGACAGACATGTTTCAAATGTGTCAAGAAAAATAATTGTTTACGTGGTGAAGCTAAAGTAGTCGCTGACATTTTTAAAGGAGCGTATCAAAACTAAATCTTTTAACTTCCCTCCAATTTTAAGTCAAATGGAATCAGTCGGAGAAAAAACGTTTACCCATCCCTAGTGAGCGCTGTTTAATAAATGTTATAGAGGACCAACTACGTACCAACACCCACAGTCGATTACGCCCGAACACAACTTAGACCACAGACAGGGAATCAAGTTGGTCCATTGATGTCGAAAACACAAAACGCGAGTGAACATTTTCCACTCTGAGCAGGGAAATGTTTTTAGTTTCCTGCACGAACACAAAATTTATCTTCCTTCAGTAATGAATAATAATAACTCAACTATAATAAAAATAATTTATTTATTTATTTTTTTATGGGGCAACCCCCCACAAACAGAGTTAGCCTATGAAGTACAAAATTTAACAATCATTGTAATAATAGTTAAATAGTAATAATAACAATCAAAAAACTATTTGATTATTATTTAAGCTATTACCAAAACACAAAACTCAAATGGTGAATTAAAAATCATTTATATATGCTAATAACAAACCCAGAGCTAAAGTAAACCCAAACTGGGACTATCGACATTAGTCAGAGTGAAAAAAAAACAAAACAAAAACGACATTACTTACATATTAAAATAAAATAAACAAAAAACTATACATCTTAGATAGGTATCCTGTTCTAAATATAATTTTTTTTTTCATACCCTCCTGTGAAAACAATTAATTAATTACAAAATAATGTGAATGTTAAAATGCTTCCTTCTTTTACCCGAAGGTATTTTAAGGGGTATATTTAATGTCCTCTGTTCGTGGAGGGTCGAGGCGCCAAGTGCCCGTTAGTAATATGGTGAACGGGGAAGTCTAAATATAAGGCTTTGGGTTACTCATATAAAAAAAGTTTAAGATCCGATCGTGAGGGCACAGACATACAATTCATACAACTGGTTTTAGATCGGATTCGGTTCTCATGATACGCAGGGCAGTTTTTTAAGTAATGGAAACAATCCTACATTGTCGTTCCATCTCAAGTGGACATAGCTTCTGTGGGTCTAAAACAATCCTCCATTGTCGTTCCATCTCAAGCAGGACATAGCATCTGTGGGTCTAAAACAATCCTCCATTGTCGTTCCATCTCAAGCAGGACATAGCTTCTGTGGGTCTAAAACAATCCTCCATTGTCGTTCCATCTCAAGCAGGACATAGCTTCTCTGAGTCTAAAATATATTTGAGCGGACCGACACTTAGAGTTATTGCATAATTACCGAATAGTCTTAGTTGTGCAATTATTCTCAAGTAAGCTATGGGGCAGCTGATCTTTAGTTAGCTTCGAGGAGCGTCCGTTTTATTGAAGATCCTACCGTACTACGGGTTATAGATCGATTCCCGCAATAACAGAAGGTCTTTATCCTGGACAAATTCCCTATATCTGTCCATGATCTTCCCCATTCTAATTTTGATACTTACCGGATCATTGAATAGTATTGGGTCAAACATTCCGAGGCCCTCCAATAGTTTTCCTATCTGCGTTACCCAGTAACCCAGGTAACCATATTGCAAGCTCAAACGGTTGTTTCTATATAGCTGTAGTAGTATTAATAACTTTGTATATGTAATAACTCACCAATAAATATGGTTTTCGTTTTAATTTTCCCAATTAACATAAGTGCAGAAATAGCAATATGTAAGACGTTTATTGGCAAATTACACCTGGCTCCGCTCGCGAGTCGGAAGCGGTTTGTAGTATAATTTAGGGAAGGACCTTGATAATGAGAGAGGTCTGGTAGTGGAGTGGTAGGGATAGTCTAATATTCCTACTGGCTAAGAATAGAAAGCCAAACACTATCAATCATCCTGAAGGGTCTATAAGCCTGATGGGTTCTAGATCGGGGTCGAAGGTGTCGATCAAGGAACCCGGAGAGGTCGTGAGTAGGAAGGGCCTGTCGTCATGATGAGATCCAACGTTAGCTCCATCTTGAGAGCGATACCTTAAAGTAATTTCCTGTATAAGTTCGGCAGCAGTGGTGTAGTGCCCTAGGATTACCTATGCCACTGCTACCAATAATTAGAAATTTTATTATTTGACTTATAACTTGACCGCGTGTGAAGATTGTTATATATTTAAAGATTATTACTTGACCGTTCAAGAAATATTCGAAAATAACAGAAAAAGATACAATACAAAAGATAGCCGTGAAGGAACACCTCGAGGTCTTGGTTGTGATATTATTATGGTGTAGCCAACGAGTACAGTAAGCTTCCATTATTTAATGAGGGATATATTAGGCAAAATAATTTGAGGAGATAAGAACGCTTTGAAGGAATCTTGTTGATAGCTGAGTTGGGTCTAGTTCAACTTCTACCTTTATCTTTAACAAGGTGAATATGTTTACTACTGTCAAGAAAGTAATGGCTTCTTGAAAATTATAATAAGTTTATATCTAAGTATGTTTAGGTTTGTATGTATAAATAAATATGTGAAATTACTCACTTTTTTTCCCTCACATTATATAATTAGTAAAGACTTTTTTTTTTTATGTTTCAGGTCCCACACCTGCTTCTCGTTTTTTATTGACCTATTTTGAAGTAAGTTCAATCGATGTTTTATAAAGGAATTTTTCATTTATAGTATTAAGTTTATGTTTGATAAATTGGTATTAGTATTAAGTTTATGTTTGATAAATTGGTATTAGTATAGATTATGTTTGATAAATTGGTATTTGTATAGATTATATGACGTGTTTCCTAGATTGCTAACTATGCCTGCTACTTGAAGTGTATTCATGAACTGTCTGCTAATAGTAATATAATATGGAACCAGAGAGGTCGCTAATAGTAATATAATATGGAACCAGAGAGGTCGCTAATAGTAATATAATATGGAACCAG
>NW_027113828.1:819970-823922 GCF_000696795.3 Halyomorpha halys | reverse complement strand
ATCATTTGGTTCTGCCATATAAACCAGATGGTATTCAGCTCATCATTTGGTTCTACCATATAAACCAGATGGTATTCAGCTCATCATTTGGTTCTACCATATTAACCACATGTTATTCAGCCCATCAACCATCAACCATATCAACCTCGATGTTCTCGGCTATCCGTCACTATTACCCTTTCTCTCCCTACACGATCAAACTGAACGTACGTTGTATTGCAATCCCAAATGACTGTGTAAGGGATACTCTTATTGATTTATAACAAACTAGTCTGCAACCATTTTTTATCAGGACCAGCCTTGAAAAAGGCCTGTAATGTGTGGCGAAACGTTAGTCTACATTAAATATTTTGTTCTACTATGTTGTACCTTTATAGGCTACCATCCGGACTCTCTTTTTACAATAAATAACAAACAGGAAACATAAAACTTAAAAATTATGTTAACGGGATGTTTGGCTTAAGTACATTTTCACTATATGTATTTGCTTATAATTCATTCTAAAAACATTATATAAGGGACAAGTGAGAAAAAGAGATTAAATTACTTCATAAGAAGGTGGATTTTTTTTAATGACTCTAGCCTTCCATGTAGTTCGTTGCAGTCCTAGAATCCGCCGGGGAATAAATTTTAACTGACCCAGAAGGTAAATGCTGCCAGAAGGCAGTGGTTATTATTTCCTCGTGGAAAATGTTAGAACAAGCAGAGGAAATAACTTTCTTTTCAACTTTAAGTTTAATGGAATTATGATCAAGGTAGAAATCAATATATTCGGAGTGGAGTCTTTTTTGAATCTTGGGCACGGGTCAAGGATGTGTGGATTTCGAAATGGTCGAGGGACGGAATACAACAACAACTGAAGACGGGGTCGATACCACCAACCCAGATCTCATGGGCACACCATACATGAGGAAACAATCAAATCGTGTCGAAAGATAAGCAGGGCAATGGGAAAAATATCTGCCACTGGCTGGGAAAGTTACGGCGTGTTGCAAGGCCTTGGGAAGAGTTGGGAAGGATATCGGCTCCAAGCCTTGTATAAGTCTCTTTGTTAATGCTTTTCATAATACAGGGCAATTAGTATCGAGTCTCTATCTTCGAGTGCCAATGTATCTTTGTAGGATTATTGCCTCCATTGTCTTCAAGACCTATTTCCACGCGGTATATAAGAAAGTATGACAGTGCTTGTTACACGCCCGTCACGTCACCAACAGCTCACCTTAGAGGATTATAAATACTCAGGGTTTGTACCACATTCACCTCAGCAAACAAAAAAATAGGAACCATATTTTTATAGAATCAGTTATAATATAAAAGTTAAAACTAAGGTCATTGACACAGTTATGATGTGTGCTAGTTTACTATTTAGGCGTCTGTACGAGTTCTGCATGCGAGGTTCATAGTACTACTACACCTACCACCTTGAGTTTTAGTTTGTTTTTTTTAATCATTTTGTATAGAAAATAAGATAAGATGGCGTGATATTCGAAATGTGCCTGGGGGGGGGGATGGACAAAGAACTTTCGAAAAGGAAGAAAAAGTGCTTATTGAACAATCCGATAAGAACAAACAAGAAGCCTCGATCGAGAGGAATAGAAAAAAACTAAAGGTAATAGAAAGGCAGAAGAAAGAGGAATGGAAGGCCGGCGCACTGGATCGACCTTAATTTCATATTCATTTTCCTTTCAGGCCGTAACGGGCAATGTATCTAGTCAATATTGTATCTATGGCATATGCCCGGTGTATATAATCTAGTCTTCTCATTCTCATAGTATGCATCTTATATCTTCTATCGGCTTCGCTTCAAAATGAGCAAATTGAATCTTGTCGTAAAATTAAAATATCATATGTTAGATAAGGTTAGGCTCAATACACACAGCAATGTTTTGTACTCTTAAATATGTCTATAAAAACAGTTTTATTAGCCGTGTTAGATTTTATTAGCCGTGTTAGATTTTATTAGCTGCATCGATCATTTTTTCAATAATTTTTGTTATGTAACTTAAATACATGGCAGAGTCTATATACATCGATCAATCGTCTATATACATCGATAAATGCTTGGGATTTTTTTGCGAACAAAAAAAAATTCATATAGTTTATAAAACACCAACCACCTGCTTGTTTATTGGATGTGTTGGTCTATTATAAATTCTTTAAGGAAGTATTTTACCATTTTTTCTAATTACAATTTTATTTTTTGTAACAACACACTTATTCCGATCTTTTTATATTTTTTCGAAGATGTTTTTATTTTTCGGTACGCCATATTTCCCCACATACCTAATAAAATCAAATGATGATGATGATCATTCACTGCTAATGGAGAAAAATAACCATTTTCACCATCTGTTCTCTATTTCAAAATAAAGCTTAGGTATGAAACAATACTTTTCAGCAATTTATTCACTTTTATATTTTCAATTTCGGCGCCTGTAATTGATGATTGTCTAATAATAGCGATATCTTCAGTGTAATGGACTTTAAACAAATCACTCCCTATTGCTCAGCAAAAGTTTGGCATAATTTTATTTTGTTTGTGCTAAAAGAAGCGAGTAAGAAACTAAACTGATTTTAACTTCTCATATTGTTTTCAATGAAATTTCTTAAATGACGAGATAAAGAAAACTATACTTAACTAAGGCAAGTTGTACTTTTTGAATGTTATATGTTTCATACGAAGATGGAATGTTGGCGATGATGATATATTGTATAGGACAATGGAATGTTGGATAGAACGATGGAATGTTGTGTAGGATAATAATATTCTATATAGGACGATGTAATATTGTATAGGATGATCATATGGTGTATAGGATGATGACATATTTTTAGTATGAAACTGATATTTTTCACTACTTTTCAAAATGAGATATCTTTCATTCATAAATACTTGCGTTTCCACATAATATTACCATTTTGTAACTGAGCAATATATTCTTCCATCTATTCGCAGGGGCCAACTAGTTCTATTATCCCCTCATGATATAAACATTTGTTTGTTTTTTCCGTTTCTCTTGCATGATAAAGATATCCTGAGACAGCATTACCAATCCATTGCGAGGATGGAAGTAAAAGAAGGAACTTGCATAACGAGAGCTGGAAGAAAGTTTGTAATTAGCGATAAGGATCTCGACCGTATCCTCTCTCTGTTTTACCGCTCATCGTCTCTTTGAAGGAGCTACGGAGCAGGCGACCTTGTTCTTGTTCGTATGCCAATTATTACGTATCGTGTATATAAAATTCAGTACTTAATTTCTTTTCCGTCGAACTTATATATGACCAATCCCAATTTTGACCCATAAACTCTTACTAAAAGTACAATAGCAGTGTTTCTAAAGTACACCTGGTTTCAAAAGTTGGTGAATCGTGATGGAGTGGTCGGGTTTTCAAGAATTCGAGGCAGCCCTTCAAAATGTGCTTTAAATCCTTTTCAGGGAACGTCGTTGTACTTTGAAGCCGGAAAACTATTTTAGAGATAATGCACGCCTAAACACTCTCCCACCCTGGATCTAACGAAAGCCTCCGACATCATTGCTTCCCTTCTGGCGAAAGACTCCTGTAGAATACTCATCACATGTCCTTGTTCTGGTTTTTAGGTTTCTATGAGTGATAGTGGAAAATATCAAGTATTCCTTCGCTTAGTGGAAAATATCAAGTATTCCTTCGCTTAGTGGACAATATCAAGTATTCCTTCACTTGTCTAACTTTAAAACTCTATTAGATATGGATTGTTTCAATTGTCGTTTATGGCACCCCGTAGCGGATCATCCAATTAGAATTAGGTTAGAGTTGTTTTAATTTGTTGCCTAAAGGTTATAAATTTATTCTTAAAGGCATTCTTAAATACTATCTAGTTACCTTAGCCCATAATGAACTACTTAAATACTATCTAATTACCTTAGTCCATAATGAACTACTTAAATACTATCTAATTACCTTAGCCCATAAT
>NW_027113828.1:814346-818365 GCF_000696795.3 Halyomorpha halys | reverse complement strand
TGCGATAGTATAA
The DNA here is from genome assembly GCF_000696795.3 of Halyomorpha halys. Classification (NCBI taxonomy): domain Eukaryota; kingdom Metazoa; phylum Arthropoda; class Insecta; order Hemiptera; family Pentatomidae; genus Halyomorpha; species Halyomorpha halys. The sequence continues at coordinate 818,352 of NW_027113828.1, read as the reverse complement.
ATCCTATACAATAGTATAACTATCTGTTCGATAGTATAAATCCTATACAATAATATAACTATCTGTGAGATAGTATAAATCCAATACAATAGTGTCCTGGACAGTTGTATAGTAAATATGATATAGTTTTTAAAGAGTGAACTTATTTGTTAACTAACATTATTTGTGGGTATAATTAGGCATTAGGAGCAGAGTAGGGCAACACTAGCTATAGCAAAAATTATTTAGTACAAATAGAGAGAGCTTTTGGCTGCCTAAAAGCCTCGAAATTTTGGGTTTTATTTTGGTTTTTTGCTTTTAACTCCTTAGCGATACCTTTATAGGGTTATAATTATGAAATTGTAAATTAAAAAAAAAAACAACTTCGAAGAAATGGTGGAATATATTAGAAAATGAATATTTTAGTGGAATATATTATAAAATGGATATTTTAGTGGAATATATTCTATTCTATTAGAACTACAGTAATAAAATGACTTTGTTTTCCAAAAACTGAACAAAATCGCATCTTTGACGGTACATCATTTTAAAAAAGATCAAATCATAATGAGAAAAAAAATGCCATGAGTAAGTAGAAGGCGATCTCAATCTGATTATTTCTGTAATATTAAATGAAATATAATTGTTTAATCAGGAGACAAGAACACCGATTTGTAGAATATAAAAATAGGAAGGAAATTTAAAGGTGGGTACATTTCTGTAATATTAAATGAAATATAATTGTTTAATCAGAAGACAAGAACGCCGATTTGTAGAATATAAAAATAGGAAGGAAATTTAAAGGTGGATACGATCCAACTAAGCATGGTTCATCTAATTCCGAGAATCAAACCTAGGTGCCGCATGATGCAAAAAGAGAGCAGTGTGGGGAGAAATATATATTAATACTTTACGGCATGCACAGTCTGGACCCACTATTAGAGTCGTCCTCCTTACTAGTTATATAGTCATATCCAGTTTTTTTTTTTAACGAATGCTCGAAACTGTTTGACCTGGGTTGTTGAATTATGAAAAAAAAAAAAAGAGTACTTAAAATAGTAGGATAATGTAAGTTAATCTAGGCTGAGTACGAAAGCTACAAGGACCCAACAGAGTTTGAAATGCAAATTGACAGGAGGCAAGAAGAAGACTCCTCCCTCGTCAATGTTATTTATTCCTTTCCCTCCTGCTGCCGTATTCTTTTCGTTTTCCATTATATCTCTTAGTCAGTATTTGTAAAATTTCGGTAGGTTTTACTTACTGAGTGTGTGTATGTTATTAATCGCAGTTAAATAATGTGGATTTATTTTCTTTATTTGAGAGGGTTCTAGCAAAAACCCGACTATCCAAAACAAAAGAAGAAAAATATGCAAAAATGAGTCAAAGGCGTGAGTAAAGGCGTGCGGTATGCAGCACCTGATTACGGAACCGATAAGTTGCCATGTGCCTGGAGGGAATACGCCACGTTGGCCTCGTTGCATGTGATGGCGTGAAGGAGCCTACTTTCTCCGCAGGCCTAAGTGTTTCGTGTCTAATTCTCCTCAACTTATACATTACATTATATCATTTATATTATCTAAAACGGGATACTCCAGGGCCAGGGTATAAGGCGGTATCCGGCCCAATGTTTGTGAAAGCACGGGGGCGGGCAGTAGTTTTTTATTTTTATTTGTATACTTAGTTTTGTTTTGTTAATATGTTGTGGCTTTATTATTCAAACAATATATATTAATTGAGACTCTGTAAGTTAGATATTGTTAGCAAAATTATAATCCTGAACAAATATTTAAATTTTATTTATTCAGGATTATAATTTTAGGACGCTAGTGATTGGCGAAGGGTGAGTAAAAGTCACACCTACTTCTATCATATTGTTCCGTATCACATAATGAATTGCAGTAATATGAATCTTAGTTTAAGATTTATACACATATCCTTTTTGCAAATAATATATATTACATATTGTATAGAATTATTTATACTGCTTTATCAGGGTTATGAAACTGTTATTAATAAATAAATAATGATATTATTAAATTTGAGTTTCCTTATAGTGGCAGTGGTTAATGAATTAACCAAGTTTATTAATTAGTAAGTTAACAATGTTTATCCCAATAATAATTGTACTATTAATAAATAATATAAATATAATACTTGATATTATACAATATGATGCAACTGGATATATATCTTATTCCTTGGTACAGACCATCTTCAGATCGTCCAGGAGACCATTTGACATCCTTGAAATACACGGGATAGGTAACAAATATTTTGAAGTATCAACAATTGGTTAGGGATGGTAACCTTGCGGTTTGAGAATTCTATTTATTGTGGAAAATGGTGTCCTAAGTGGTATATTCGGCCGTTTAATTGCAATGTTTCCTCTAAACTTGCGGTTTGAGAATTCTATTTATTGTGGTAAATGGTATATTCGGCCGTTTAATGGTTATGTTTCCTATAAAATTGAGGTTTGAGAATTCTCTTTGTTGTGGGAAATGGTATATTCGGCTATATGGTTTTAATACTTCTTGCTATAGCATCAGCTCATACCGTACTTATTCGCAAGTTTACTCGGTGGCAACTCACTTGAAAACAGAATCGACTTTGTCATGAATCGATTTCATGGACGTTATAGCGTAGCTCGGAAGTATTTTTCTTTTATTAAACAAAAGTGTGAAATGCCACTTCCTGCCATACTGAGTTATCTTGCAATAAGCATGTAGGATAATAAATCCTAATGTATGTATTTATGTAATGTAGATATTTTTGTCTATATTATATTGGATATGTCTATGTATATATTATGCTGGATATATCTTTGTTTATATTATATTGGATATGTCTTTGTATATATTATATTGGATATGTCTTTGTATATATTATATTGGATATGACTTTGTATATATTATATTGGATATCTATGTTTATTTAATAATGTAACGAAATGTTATAATATTTCGAGAAATAAAATAAAATGACAGAGAAACGTAGTACATGTTATTTAAAAATAATAAGGGTAGCTTTTGTTTTATTTGTACACAATAAATGAGAATTTATAAGGAGAATTGTTCACATTAACTATGGGAAATGATATAAATTAACCTTCGTCAGTTAGTTTCGATTATTTACGTCTCCTATTAATTTATAATAATTACTTTTGTTTCAGGTTTATATTTTCCTCACCTTTGGCGTGGTTTACGGTTTGAAAGTGAGTAATAAATTTGAATTTGTATTATTTAATTATTCATATGGTTTTAAAAATAAAAGATTATATTATAATTTTGCCTGAAAATATTTCATGTATTTTGAAAATCAGATTAGTGTTCTTTTTTAAAAAAATAATTATCAATCTATACCGCTACCATAAAGGGTCAGGGGTGCACTATTACTAGACCAACGGTTGTGTTAGGAGATGATTCGGTCATTATCACGCTCGAACACCAGATTTTGACCCAATTAAGAGTACCCACTTAATGAGGCTGGATGAACCCAGGAGGGCTACCGAGCCTACAAGACTGACTCACAGCTATAGTGAAACAGAAAATGATTATCTGCCACTACCGGATTCGAACCACGTCTTGGAGTTAGTAGCTCAATGCTTTATCAATGAGCTACTCCCTCTCTTCTTTATTACTTATCAAAATTTATAACTAAATTCAAATTATAGAATTATAAAAAAAATCCTTTGGACAAAGGAAAACAATAGTGTTTTGCTTTGTCCAAAGGTTTTTTTTTTCACATAACCCACATGGGTTGTTGTTAGATTTCATATAACCTAAATTAGCTGTTGTTAGTTTTCACATAATCTACATTGGCTTTCGTTAGTTTTCACTTAATCTTCATGGGATCTTTTTAGTTTTTACATAATCTACATGGGATCTTGTTAGTTTTCATAAAATCTACATGGGATCTTGTTAGTTTTCACATAGCCCATAAGAGCTCTTGTTAGTTTTTACATAACCCATAAAAGCTATTGTTAGTTTTCACATAACCCATAAGAGCTGTTGTTAGTTTTCACGTAATC
>NW_027113828.1:811370-813525 GCF_000696795.3 Halyomorpha halys | reverse complement strand
TTGTTAGTTTTAAAAAAGAAAACTGTGATAAGTTAGCCATTTGTGGAGTCTTTTACTATGTGAACATCAGGAATAAGCGGTTCGTCTTTAAGGCTTTAATGTATGTAAAAGGAACCTAAAAGTAAGTCTAAGTTGAGGCTTAACTTATTATTACAGTCGGATAAACACGATTTTATTCTATTGTTATTATGCTACTTTTTTATTATATATATTTTTTAATTTCTCTCTCGTATAAAAATATATAAAATAACAGATATAAGTGTGAAAAAAAATTATTATTTTGATTACATGGCATTCAGATCTTGGAATTCGAATAAGTTATTTCTGGGGAAAAAAAGTTTGTGTTTAAATGTACAAAAGTATGATGGATATTCAATATTTTTTTATAACAATAGGAGTAATTTAATTGGTGTAAATGAATAAGTGATTTTGTTTTAATGAGTTAGGTTTAGGTAGATTATGGATGGACTGGACGCTGGGAGCGCACATGAGGTTTCCTAGGCAACGCCAGTATACCTCCTCCCCCCCACCTGTTAAATTAAGACAGTGCACTATTGAGCGAGCCAATGCACTCTTTGTTCACTGCCATGTACTTTTTAGGTATTTTTTTTTAAAATTGAATGTAATCTCTGTATAAAATACAGACATAATAATAATAATGGCCTAACGAACTCTAAGGTTCGATGACGATAGCAGTTATCTCTTCATATATCTCTCCAGTGGCGTCCCTTCTGGCCCGAATCAGCAGCAATCTTCTCATTTAGGTTTCGTTTTACCCCTCAATCGTTTACCCGTTCGGTCAAAGTTTATTAAGATTTCCAAAGCCCCTCGCCCATCTTATCCACCAAAATGCTGCAACCTGAATTATATTTACCGGCTACAGTTCCCATAATTAATAGGTGTGTAGCCTTCTAAATTATCTAATTAACTCAACCTTTTTAGTCCAAATAATTTATATAATACTATATTTTCAAACATGTCAAGGCGCTGTTGACCCCTTGGTGTAGGATGTCAGGGGCTGTTGACCCCTTGGTGTATGATGTCATGCCCTGTTGACCCCTTGTGTATGATGTCATGCCCTGCTTGGTGTAGGATGTCAGGGGCTGTTGACCCCTTGGTGTAGGATATCATGCCCTGTTGACCCCTTGTGTATGATGTCATGCCCTGTTGACCCCTTGGTGTAGGATGTCAGGGGCTGTTGACCCCTTGGTGTAGGATATCATGCCCTGTTGACCCCTTGGTGTATGATGTCATGCCGTGTTGACCCCTTGGTGTATGGTGTCATGTGCTGTTGACCCCTTGGTGTATGATGTCATGCCCTGTTGACCCCTTGGTGTATGATGTCATGCCCTGTTGACCCCTTGTGTATGATGTCAGGGGCTGTTGACCCCTTGGTGTAGGATGTCAGATTTCTCATCCATATAGAAGGTGGTAAGGATAATTCTAATTTTTACGTTGCTACGCAAAGGCACAGGCTATGCTGTGCAAGTCTTTGCCGCCTTTCACCTCACTTCAATTTCGTTTCTTCTAGTTACCGTAGAACCTTAATACTCAAACCTTTCCACCTGTTCACATCAATTGCCTCCTGTATCTTTATCACCAAGATTGCTCCCGGTTCTACTGCTAACCATTTATCTTGTTTGATCCGTGTTTACTTCGAGACCTTGCAAGAGTTTATAGCTTCCTTGTCCTCAGCCAATACTATTAAATCATCAGCACCGCTAATTTAGCGCTTAATGTTAAACCCGTTTTGGTAAGGATCACATTTTTTAGTTTATTCACTCTCTAGAACGGATGTGCATGACCGAAAGGTTTAATTAGGTACGAATCGGTAATCATTATTCTGAGGAGTTCCTTATTCGGTCGGGTTTAAAACAAGGTGGTTCTCTATCACCAATGCTCTTTGAAATACAAACATGATCACTAAAAATAAATATAACAGCACAATGAACTAAACCAGCTTGAATTAATTTAGAAAAACAACGATGGTCATTCAGAATGTCAGTTTTGATTTGAATGACGTTCTTGCTTAAGGTCTCCTTTAGACTAGCACATGTATGATAAGTTTAGATGTATTTGGAGTGAGAGAGATAAAAGCAGTATTTAGATATAATAGCCAAACTATCTAGACCTCATATATATATATATATATATA
>NW_027113828.1:808552-811320 GCF_000696795.3 Halyomorpha halys | reverse complement strand
GAGTGTCGTGGCAACCGTTGCTCTATGAGCTTAAGAAATTTAATAATTAACATTTTAATCCTTACTGCTTATACCGATCTATATCTTATGTTATTAATATTCCACATATATTATACTGAATGTGTAGATATCTTATATATACTAGATATGTAGATAAGGCACTTATACGGAAGATTATAATAATGAGAATTTTCGAGCTGAATTCCTTCAGGTTATTACATTTTTAATATAAAAAACCGAATGTGAAAGGAGGGAACAAGAGTTTATGTGCAAAGTTAATCTTGTTCACTTCTCGCTCGCTCCTTGCTTCATAAAACTTTTTATTTGTTAATAATGTGGAGGGCTCTGGAGGGAAACTCTCTCAAGACCATGATAATATCCAGTTCTTAGTTAATCATATTCTACTTTTACATTCATGATAATATTGTAGTCTTAGTCTTAGTTCATCATATTGTACTATTACAGCCATGATAATATCCACTCTTAGTTCATCATATTGTACTATTACAGCCATGATAGTGAACGTGGAAACGTTTCCAATAGTTTTAGCAAAAACTTTCAAAATTCTCCGATAATTAATTGTGTTTCATCGTTCAATACCTGATGCTGGATCTACGACTTTGCCACTTGCCACAAAGCCAACAGTTGTACAAATGCTTGGTAAACATAGGAAGGAACAAACATCAGTATCCATATGCTTGTTTTGTTCTTTTGAATTTTTTCTGCTATTACATTCGATTTTCATTATAAAAAGGAACCAAATAAAGATAGGCGGGATAGAATGAAAGGAAAGGTAAATATGAGTAAAGTACTAGTAAGTTGTTATTGATATATCAATAACAACATTCTCTGTCATGATAGTTGAAAGAACGTGTGATAGCTATGAGCTAAACTGCGACATGTACATACTTTGATAGTAGCTGTCGTACTTTACAAACTGATAGTGTGGTAGTACATTATTATGATATATTTTGTTTCTAACTTTGTTCGTAGCAATATTGATTTGGTGATAACTGTCATGGCGAGCTATCAACAAGTTTAGGTCAGGTTTACTGTCGTCCTTTATAATGAACACTGCTAATACTTTACTGGTAAAAAAAACTAGTCTTAATGTAACGTTGCTTTATCATATTTAATATCGTAAACTCTAAGACTGCCAGAAAATTTCTTGGCTCTCTTCTCCCTAAATGATCATGGGAGGGAGAAATAAAATATAATTTAATAAATAAATATTTTATTATATTATATTTTCACTAATTGGAGCATGACCTCCCCCCCACCCTTACCTCACTGTTATTTCAATATTCGATATTACCAATTAAGCTAACAAATATTTGGTGGCTTAGAAAAATTGTGATGAGTTCTGTAGCAAAATGTATCGATCCTGGGGGACTGTTGACGGCTCTGCTTGCATATTGTTGTTTTGTTTTAATAGTGACACATCTGCAATTTATTTGTTTTGCCTTAGACTTTTACTTTATATTTGACTGCAGGCTAGAACTACTTCGGGACTGTTTGTAGGGGACCCCAGTAGTGAAAGTAACCCCATTATATGCTACTATCTTTGAAATACATCTAACACAAAACAAAATCACCCTATTTAATTCTTTACATTACTTTTCATGATCGGTTTATATTCTCTTTGTAAACGTAACATTTAATTTCATTATAACAAAACAAACTATTTGTGTTGGGTTTACTGAAGTTCTTATCACCGAAATTACATAGTATTGACTAACTCTTAATTTTCAAATAAAACAGAGAAAGGTCTTTTTCATTCAATAAATGTAGGCTCGATAAATCCTCGTTCCCTTTGAATTCGATATTGCTCTCTATACAAAATACTATCTCATACAAAAGCCTTTCAAGAGGATGAACATTGCCAAATTAGTGCCTTGCCTGGGCTTTATCATGTGTTATAATTTTTAAAAATGAGGAGAGGGTCTATGGAATAGAGAAGAAAGACCCCAGCGGGACTGCCCACAATTTATAGCCCTACGAATTAAGACTCTCAAGATTTATTCGCATGAAGCTAACCGAGTGCTGAACTACTCTGCTGTTAACTGATCCTTTGAGGGAATATAGCAATAGGCTGGTGAGTAATCTCGCGACAGTGAGATCGTTTACTCGCTAGTAGTGAACCTAACCTCGCTGTCAACAACACACAAAACAACTGTCACCATAGACAATAAAGAAATAGCAAACATACAAGTATAAGTATAAGTTCTTTCTAAGGTAGGTGTTATGAGGTTATATGTTCGACAGTTCTCTGTCAAGGCCTTTACACGTGACAATTAGCTGTCACGCATGCGCAGATCGTTGGTAGTACTACCAATTATCAATCAAATCCTAATAGTGCGACAGTATTGCACATGTCATAGTTTACACGATCGTAGTGGCTTGGATGCTTAGTGCCTTCGATAGCCAATATTAGCTTGTCATCATTCTTCAATCAATCCTCAATACTTAAGCCGTATTTAAATGTGTAAAATGTATTTTAATTATTAAGAATCATATTTCAATCTTTCCCTTACAGGTAACTTTTCTACAGTTACCAAATCTACCAGGAGAGAAGTTACTTAAATTATTTTATTATATGAGTGCATTATGCAGAGAGCAGGTCCAGAGGAGAAACGAGCCTGATCGTTCAAGAATTTGATTTACTCAAAAAAGAACCCGGTTTGAGAAAAAAACCCAAGATTGATCGCAAAGGCGCTCATTGTTGAGATTGATCCTGTAGGCTCTGTGCTCATTGATGAGATTGATCC
>NW_027113828.1:805699-807585 GCF_000696795.3 Halyomorpha halys | reverse complement strand
TGTGCTCATTGATAAGATTGATCCTATAGGCTTTGTACTCATTGATGAGATTGATCCTGTAGGCTTTGTGCTCATTGATAAGATTGATCCAATAGGCTTTGTACTCATTGATGATATTGATCCCGTAGGCTTTGTACTCATTGATGAGATTGATCCTATAGGCTTAGTGCTCATTGATGAGATTGATCCTATAGGCTTTGTACTCATTGATGAGATTGATCCTGTAGGCTCTGTGCTCATTGTTGAGATTGATCCTATTGGCTTTGTACTCATTGATGAGATTGATCCTATAGGCTCTGTGCTCATTGTTGAGACTGATCCTGTAGGCTTTGTACTCATTGATGAGATTGGTCCTGTAGGCTCTGTGCTCATTGTTCTGATTGATCCTGTAGGCTCTGTGCTCATTGTTCAGATTGATCCTGTAGGCTCTGTACTCATTGTTCTGATTGATCCTGTAGGCTCGATCCTGTAGGCTTTGTGCTCATTGATAACATTGATCCTATAGGCTCTGTGCTCATTGTTCAGATTGATCCTGTAGGCTCTGTACTCATTGTTCTGATTGATCCTGTAGGCTCTGTGCTCATTGTTCAGATTGATCCTGTAGGCTTTTTGCTCATTGTTGAAGTAGGGGAGAGGCTGGCAGTGCTCTCTTAATATCCTGTTTTTTATTATATTCTTTCAGAGAAACATTCTTGTACTTTCAACAAGCGTTTGATAAGGTCTGGCATCAAGGTCAAGAGGGTGGACACTCCAAAGTAAATGAAGCTAAACCCAATTAAATATTTGTTGATTCCTAGATTGAGATTCTATTTATATACGGAATGGCTGACGAATGGACGATGTAAGTAAGTTATGAGTTTTCTTAATTTTAAATAAAGAAATATTAAGGAGGTAAAGTCAGAAGAAACGTTTGGTGATATATATAAATGAATTAATGTATATTATAATATATTAATATTAACTATACTATATTAATGGGATATATTTACTTCAAATTTCCATATTAACTAAAAACTATCCCAAGCAAACAAATTAGGCCTAGGTCCTTTCTTACAATTTATTTACTACTTAATAATTTCAAGGAACATTTTTAGCCTACAAAATAAAAAAATAGCAAACTTTCTCACAAATATTGATACTGTTAGGTATATTTTAATCTAATTGTATTTATTTTTTTTCTCAGTTGTTACTTTGGGTAGGATCTATATATAACAGTGGTAAATTAAAAAAAAATCATATATTTTAAAAAAAATATGTACATTGCTTATATAATTTAAACATTCTAAATAATTTATAAGTTTTGGAGCTAACAATTAGGGCGTGGAGGAGACAGCCGGTGCACTCAATTATAAGAACACTAAGTGGCGCGTGTTACGTCAATCACTAATCACTTAGAACAATCGCAGCGGAAGCATGTTCAAAGTGCCTATGTGTTCAAAGTCTAAATTAGGGATACTCGTCATATTTAGTTTAACATGCAAAATGAAAAAAGTTGTCTCAAATGGAGAATGACGTCATTCTCCAACGCTACAGGCCAGCTGAGCTTCACACCATTTTGTCTCTTGTCCTTTTGATAGGTTAGTTGCACGTAGTTCGTGTTTGCTTTGTGTTGTTTTTTGGACTTTTTAAACCATAATAAAGTAATGGGGAAAAAACTAAGTAAGGAAACATGAAACAAGTGAGGTGGAGGAAAGATGTAACAAAGCTGTTGGGATTTTATTATCTCATAAACATTATAAGGTTGCAAAACCAGTTGCCCGGAAAATACGATAATAGGTCCTCTCCATTTTACATGTAAGATAGACTTTATATTGGGCTGTTCACAATTCTGTACTCGTAACATTTAGCATGTAAGATAGACTTTATATTGGGCTGTTCACAATTCT
>NW_027113828.1:800188-804104 GCF_000696795.3 Halyomorpha halys | reverse complement strand
TAAGGTATAATATACTGGCATAGCATCCTTATCAATCATGTAAGGTATAATATACAGACATAGCATACTCATCAATCATGTAAGATATAATATACAGACATGGCATACTCATCAATTAAAATATTATACATATATAAACAATCGCATAATATTTACGTGGCAATGCAGTGTTCTTTTTCTTTTTTTATGACTCAGTTCTTTTTCGTTTTTTATTCACTAATTTTTTATGACTCAGTTCTTTTTCGTTTTTTATTCACTTATTTTTTACGAATCAGTTCTGTTTCTTAACATATTTTTTTATGAATCAGTTCTTTTTTTTTTATTCACTTTTTTTTATCATTTGTTTTTTATGACTCAGATGTTTTTCTTTTTTTTTAATTCCCTAATTTCTTATGACTCAGTTCTGTTTCTTTTATTTTATTCACTTATTTTTTATGACTCAGTTCTGTTTCTATTTTTTTTATTAACTAATATTTTTGACTGAGTTGTTTTACTTACTTGATTCACTTATTTTTTACGACTTAGTTGTTTTTCTTTTTTTTATTCACTTATTTTTTATGGCTCAGTTCTTTTTTTATTCACTTATGTTTTATGACTTATGCGTTTTCTTATTTTATTCACTTATTTTTTATGGTTCAGTTCTTTTTTTATTCACTTATGTTTTATGACTTAGGCGTTTTTCTTATTTTATTCACTTATTTTTTATAAATCAGTTCTTTTTTTTTATGACTCAGTTTTTCTTTTTTTATGAATCAATTCTTTTTTTTATTCCATGGTCATTTTTGATTAGATTCATACTCTGTGTATACATCCCAGTGTCTAATAGCTCATATTCTTCTTTAGAAATAAAACAGCAATAGTAGTAATAAAGTTTTAAATTAATGAATAAATTTTTAAAAATACATATTTATATTTTGATCTCAATTACTAGACTACTCAAAATATTTATATAAGCTCGAGTGGCACAATGGAAGTTATGTGTTTCTTTTTCTCTTTTTTTTGTCTTTCGCCACCTCTTATAATGCTAGTCATTAGTGAATTTCTCTTTCATCTTCAGAAGAGAAACTAAGAGAGAATCTGCTGTATTTTTTAGGTTTAGAATCACACTAAATGGTTGGTATAAAACTATGTCTTCCATCAATAGTACATCTATTAAAATAAGCTATTCGGTGTTATTTAAAATTAATTTTTACTTTTTCGCATACAATCAAGATATAGAAAATATTTATAATAATTACAAAATATATAATTGAAAAAATATATAACGAAATGACGGATGATTTTAACTTCTCCGGTTTCAGAATCCGACATAAATAATTGATTTTAGGGAAAAAAAAACAAACTTGTGGCCACAAATTGAAGATATTTAAATTGAACATAAATTAGTCCTTAAGATCATATTCGCCAAAATAAATTTAACCATAAAACTAAAATGTTTATTTTTCATTATTTGGATTAAAAATATTAGTTTTGGAAATTTCTGGAACTGTTGACTCTATTAGGAATTAAATTTGGGCTAGTCTTTTATCTTTTTTGAAAGATGTTAATAATTGTTTTATTTACTGGATACCTTTAAAGATATTAAGCAATGAATGAAATAAGAGACTATTAGACAAAACTTTAGGTTAGAGTTTCAGGACACTTACGTGAGATAAAGGACGCACTGACGTAGTTCGATCTTTTCTTAACTTATACTACATTTACTGCCCCCCCCCCTAGATATATAATTAGCAACAATATATTGAAAGGATCTTGGCGATGAGAGGTAGCGGCGGGGTGCTAAGGTGGTACAGAGGGAGTTCATTGAACGTGAACAACGGTCTCTACTCTACCTCCACCTTCCTCTCCAATTACCTAATTCTCTCTCTCTCTCATATGTATCTATTCAGTCAGCAGTGGTTTCTATATTATATTATATATTTCATTGTATTGGTAATTTTTCATCTTCACTAGCTTACTATACTAATGCTTAAAAACTGAATTTTCTCTTCTGCTCTTCTAAATCGTATATTTTAACCATAAGAATAATTTTGAGCCCTATCCGCCACAGAAGTCTATTATCGATGTTTTCATTAGTTGTAATGGCATGATAATAACAATTATTTTTTGTTTTATAAATAAAGATATTATGAACATTCTTCATCTTGATGTCTGATCAGAGCCTTCGGAATAAGTTGCAAATAGTGGTCTTGATTCTAATATAACTTTTTCATCAATTCACCAGCGTTAAAATAGTAAAATAAATATACAATTGGAATATTATCTTACTATAATTATTATTTACTATTACTATTAATATATTATATGGAGGATCCCTACTCTCTATAGTTCTTATTCATTATTAGAACAATAGTATGTTGTTTTGAGTTGAAATCAATTAATAAAAAATTAAGTTAAACAGATAAATAATAATTGTTTGTCTTAATTTGCACCGTTTCTTGGTCAAATTTGATTGAGGCTGGTCAGAACTATAGCCATCGTGTTTATTTCGATATTTATTTGATAGGATAAAGCTAATGTGACATCTGTTAGAGCTGATGAACACATAATGTGACTGAAAAACGTTAGCAGGTCCAAAGTCTTCATGTCGGAGCTACTCAAGTTTTATACCATTACCCGTCAGCAGGTCCAAGGTCTTCATGTCGGAGCTACTCAAGTTTTATACCACTGAATAAGATGAATACTGTTTTAACAATTTGATATCCAATCGGTTTCATGTTTGGTTGTGATACATGTTTGGTTGTGTTTCATGTTTTGTTATGGTACATGTGTTAAAATGTTTACATTGGCCAGTTGTTTAATATGATTTTTTTTTTTTATTTGACTTTTATCATTTTGATTGCTCCCTTACTGAAGCTAAGGAAGTTTTTGCTGTGCTTAAAAGTGACAAAAATGATCGTGTTTTAGGATTTTGAAATTCAGGAACAAATTTTGGTTCGGCGTCTGCCTGCCTGTAGTAGAATCCATGTTACGAATATAGCACCTACCAGTCCTATTTCGCTGAAATTTTCCAGGATTGTGTGAGTTTGTTCCTAGTTGGTAACAATTTATATTTTATAAAATCCCATTCACAACTTAAGCATAAGCATGACCAACCCCTCCCCATTTTACGGGTTTCATGATTTTGGGAGCCTATACAGTCCATCAAAATGTGACCGATTTTTTGGTTTGGACTTGAGATGCCATTCGGTGGTCCTCTACGCAACACCAGAAAAATGTTTGTTTTTGTTCTGTGCCTTTTCAGGGCTTCAACTTTATCTCCCCTCCCTCGCCACTTTTGCTTTGCTTTGTAAGCATCGATGGACAATTGAATCATTCCATATATTATTCCATTTGTAAAAAAAAAATATTTTGGAGGGAAAACGATATGGTAATGGGCTCAGGATTTTTTGCTTATTTTCTCAAGGGATTCGTTATTAGACAAATTTTATGATTTCTTTTAATATTCTTATTTGATTATATTCGCCCGTAGCTCAGTGGTCTTACCAATTTGATGTCTATTGGATATCGAAAGTTAAAATATAAATATTGATCAATGTTATCGATTTAATTGGAAAATATCTTACCATCCGATACCGAAGTCCTCGTTGGCAGAGCGATGGTAGTTTGGTAAGGGCTCATTCATTTTACGTTTCCCTCAACGAGCCTCCATTGGCAGCCTTTGTGCCGGGAAGGTCGCCCTCGCCCGCCAACTGACCATTTCCTTATAACTGAAAGAGCAATCGCAGATGAGAGTCGGCAAAAGAAAAGAATAAATAAATGTCAAGGTGCTTACTTCGGCTCTTCCCTAGTTAATAGAAGGAGGACTTCTTCTTGGGCAGCCATCTAGCGGAAGGATAAGAAAATATCAAAGTAGAAAGTGCAGAAGCAGGTCTTTACAAAGAAAATATCTTCTTCGCTTAGCGATATATATATA
>NW_027113828.1:799859-800138 GCF_000696795.3 Halyomorpha halys | reverse complement strand
TATATATATGCGTGTGTATGTTTTATTGATATTATAATATTGGGGAAACATTTCAAAAATATGCACTATATAATTCAAACGATATATTTCTGCTAATAATACACACTTCGTGGAAAACATCCAAAAACAAACAACATAAAAATCGTATTGAACCGTAATAATAAAACATTTAGGAGACAATCATTTGTATTGAACCACAATAATATAATATTTATTGGACTATCATTTATGATGAACCATAATAATAGAACATTTATTGGACTATCATTTGTGTTGAAC
>NW_027113828.1:788232-799487 GCF_000696795.3 Halyomorpha halys | reverse complement strand
AATAGAACATTTATTGGACTATCATTTGTGATGAACCACAATAGTAGAACATTTATTGGTCTATCATTTGCTAAATTAAGAAACCTGTAAATGAATAAAATATGCAACAAAATGAATAAGTACTAAATGAAATCATGAATAAAGGTTTTATTAAATTTTATTTATTTCTAGGAGATGCAGAATGGAGTGGAGAGTGTCAACTTCAATACTGCTTTTTCTTGCATCACTGCTAGCAGGTACTGTATAGTAATTACTGTACTAACAATAATTTTAATTTTTAATTAAACTAAACCGCTTAGAAAGTTCCATATCGAAACACTTTACATTAAAACTATGTACAATTTACTGTTCTATAGGACATACCTGTCATCTGACTCAATAGGAAATGGTCACAAATTTCTTTTATTTATCATAAATAGAGTTGAATGAGTATGAATTGTGTTGAAGATTTAATCTTGCTTTTCCCCTGTACAGGAGTACAAGGAAACGAATCCCCTATCCTGACCCAGGACATGGACAATACAGTGCTGTCCGAGAACGCTCAGGTTGGCAGTGTGGTAGAAGTACTAAAAGGCTCGGATCCCGAAGGTTCGCCTGTTCGCTTCGGGATATCAGGAACGGACAGGTTCAGTGTGAATCCTGTCACAGGTGAAGTTACCCTCATCCGCCCCCTTGACAGGGAGGTTAGTAATAATTCATCTTATTTTATTTCTAAAACAATACATTTCTCTCAGATACAAAAACGTAAACACTCATTAAAATGCTTTAATCTCCTGCTAACAATGTCTATCATTCTACATCTAAACCCTGTTGGGTTGTTAAGGCAATGCAAGTGATGTCCAACCTTATTAGAATCATAGGTTCATCTGATGAAACATAATGATGACATTAGTAATTTATTATCAGAATCATAGGTTCATCTGATAGAACCCAATAATGATGACATAAGTAATTTTATTTAAAAACTTAAATTAAAGATACGTGTTTGAAGACATGAGAGAATGTAGGTGCTATTTTTTTAAAACAAAGGTTTCATGTGAAACACTTTTATATAAAATGAAGATAAACCAGGTCTGGTCTAAAGGGAGATGGCTCGGGTGGGGTCAAAAGGGAGATGGCCCGGGTGGAGTCAAAAGGGAGATGGCCCAGGTGAGGTCAAAAGGAAGATGGCCCGGGTGAGGTCTAGAGGGAGATGGCCCGGGTGGGGTCTAAAGGGAGATGGCCCGGGTCAGGTCTAAAGGGAGATGGCCCGGGTGGGGTCAAAAGGGAGATTGTCCGGGTAAGGTCTAAAGGGAGATGGCCTGGGTGGGGTCAAAAGGGAGATGGCCCGGGTGGGGTCAAAAGGGAGATGGCCTGGGTGGGGTCAAAAGGGAGATGGCCCGGGTGAGGTCAAAAGGGAGATGGCCCAGGTGGAGTCAAAAGGGAGATGGCCCAGGTGAGGTCAAAAGGGAGATGGCCCGGGAGAGGTCTAAAGGGAGTTGCCCCGGGTGGGATCAAAAGGGAGATGGCCCAGGTGAGGTCAAAAGGGAGATGGCCCGGGAGAGGTCTAAAGGGAGTTGCCCCGGGTGGGATCAAAAGGGAGATGGCCAGGATAGGGTCAAAAGGGAGATGTCCCGGGTGATATCTAAAGGGAGATGGCCCGGGTGAGGTCAAAAGAACTCGAATAGTAATAAAACTATTTATTATGAGGCAAAATTTTGCTCCACTTTGCAGAGCATACTGAATGGGAGTAAGTTCAAGAATAATCCATTAGATGAGATTGTTCTTACCCCCATTCAGTAAGCTCAAGAATAATCCATTAGATTTGATTGTTCTTACCCCCTTTAAGTAAGCTCAAGAATAATCCATTAGATTGGATTGTTCTTACCCCCTTTCAGTAAGCTCAAGAATAATCCATTAGAGTAGATTGTTCTTACACCTATTCAGTAACCTCAAGAATTATCCATTAGAGTAGATTGTTCTTACCCTCATTCAGTAAGCTCAAGAATAATCCATTAGATTATATTGTTCTTACCCCCTTTCAGTAAGTTCAAGAATAAGTTATAAGTTTTGTTCACTATACTTATAATTTGCCTCTTTATCATCTATTATTGTTACATATATTTTCTTCCTCTCAATTTTCATTTTCTTTTCATATTTAAATTTTAAATTAATAATAACTAACATGTTCATACTTCTTTACATTATATAAATTCATTTTTATTTCATTCCCTTACTTATGTTATTTTACCCACTTTTTCAATTACCTATGTATACATTTTATTTACCGCTTCTCTCATCACTTCATTTTATTAATTCTATTTTGTAAAATTATTCATTTTATGTGCAAAATTATTCTGTTTGTACTTCCTTTTTATTTATTTTTTATTTTTCTATACTTACTGTGGTTGTTATCTTGTTCTGTTTTTAGCCCTGAAGAAGGCTAGAGACTCTAGGCGAAACATTGGCACATTAAAATAAGTTAATCAAACTTATTTGTGTTTTTCATTGACCGCACCCCCAACCATCTTCTCCTCACTCAAGAATAATCCATTAGATTGGATTGTTCTTACCTCCATTCAGTAAGCTCAAGAATAATTCATAAGATTATATTGTTCTTACCCCCTTTCAGTAAGCTCAAGGATAATCCATTAGATTAGATTGTTCTTACCCCCATTCAGTAAGCTCAAGAATAATCCATTAGATTATATTGTTCTTACCCCCATTCAGTAAGCTCAAGAATAATCCATTAGATTATATTGTTCTTACCCCCATTCAGTAAGCCCAAGAATAATCCATTAGATTAGATTGGTCTTAACCCCTTTCAGTAAGCTCAAGGATAATCCATTAGATTATATTGTTCTTACCCCCATTCAGTAAGCTCAAGAATAATCCATTAGATTATAGTGTTCTTACCCCCATTCAGTAAGCTCAAGGATAATCCATTAGATTAGATTGTTCTTACCTCCATTCAGTAAGCTCAAGAATAATCCATTAGATTAGATTGGTCTTAACCCCTTTCAGTAAGCTCAAGGATAATCTATTAGAGTAGATTGTTCTTAACCCCTTTCAGTAAGCTCAAGAATAATCCATTAGATTAGATTGTTCTTACCCCTATTCAGTAAGCTCAAGAATAATCCATTAGCTTATAGTGTTCGTACCCCCTTTCAGTAAGCTCAAGAATAATCCATTAGAGTAGATTGTTCTTACCCCCTTTCAGTGAGCTCAAGAATAATCCATTATATTGGATTGTTCTTACCCCCATTCAGTAAGCTCAAGAATAATTCATTAGATTATATTGGTCTTACCCCCTTTCAGTAAGCTCAAGGATAATCCATTAGAGTAGATTGTTCTTACCCTCATTCAGTAAGCTCAAGAATAATCCCTTAGATTATATTGGTCTTAACCCCTTTCAGTAAGCCCAATGAAGCACTGCAAAGTGACCGCACATAAACCATTTTCCTTTTATATACTACACAGGATCAATCATTAATCTACAAAACACCTTTACATTAACATTAACAACCTACAGTTCTTGATTAAATGTTTCCTCGATGAATTGGATACAATGTTTATTTCAAAATTTACAAATAAAATTTCATTTGTAATGTTCTCAAAACTTTTAATTTGTAACATCACAAAATTAAAATATATTTAATTGTGAGTGTATAAATAAAAATTCTTTTACCTACTTTTATTTATGTCCATATTTATCATATGCGATGACCTTATAATATTATAATAAAAATGTGCTTAGGGTATTGTTATACTATATTAGAAAAAAAAATGGTTTTTGTATTGTTTTTAATACATGGTAATGTAGTTATATATACCCAGTCATGGGATTGATAAGTAAGCAGTCTGGTTTATATGTAGTGAATATATGTCGATTCATGGATTGGTACGATGTGTGGTCTAGTTAACTGTGGCCAGAATTTCCAAATACAGTATTTCTGTCTTGCCCTGGGCTTTATTATGATTACTTTAAACAATTGACTGATTTGCATTTTTGTACTACTCTCTTTATATTATGTTTAATAAGTTAAAAACTGATTATTTCTTATGTATTTCAATAAAAGTGTTAATTAATATTTTTATTTTATTTTTATAGGTAAACGATACGCTTAGATTTTTTGTAACTATTGAAGATGATGTAAACAATTTGGTACAAACACCAGTCTCCGTCATAATTATAGATGTCAACGACAACCCACCTGTATTTAAAAATGTTCGTTCAATTCACATCACTAATATTTACTTACACAATATTACTTGCTAGTATTTACTTCCATAGTATTACTTGCACAATATTTACATACACAAAATTAATATTACTTGTGTAATTATTTTAGGAACCTTACGAAGTATCTGTGACAGAAAGTACAGCAATAGAAACTTTAATATTCTCTGGAATACTGGTTGAGGATTCTGATCTTTCTGGAGAAATATTAGAAGTTTACTGTAAAGATCATGAAATGGTTTGTTATTTATAAATATTATTTTAGGATTTTTTTGTTTTATAAATGATTATTTTCAGTACAGCTTAGTTATTTCCATTTTTAATAATATAAAAAAACATATTTATATAAAGGAAATAAAACTTTTATATGATTCAATAGGTATAATATAAACATAAACAGAATAATCAATAGTGGATATTTTAAATTAAATACTCATTAAATGGTCTAATTATTTTTTAAAATAGTCTAATTTGAAAA
Source organism: Halyomorpha halys (assembly GCF_000696795.3). NCBI lineage: Eukaryota > Metazoa > Arthropoda > Insecta > Hemiptera > Pentatomidae > Halyomorpha > Halyomorpha halys. The sequence goes on along the minus strand of NW_027113828.1, from coordinate 794,790 downwards.
ATATATTTTTTTTTTTTAGTAAAGAGGTTTTTCCTTTTTTCTTTCCTACCTCTAGGCCACAATAAAATCGCAATAGTTTCCTATGGATATATTGAACATTACACAGATATTATGTCCCTCTCCTCTCTTCATTATCTAATTTGTCACAGAATTGTTGGGTGAGCCATTCCACTAAAATACATATTACACTTAATGAAGTATGGTCAATGTTTATCGTAAACTGGAGAGAGAAAAGAAAAAAAGAAAAACTTTTATGATAATGGAAGGTCAAGATTTGAAGCTAATGACAAGTTTTTATTAGTTTCCCGACTTTCTGAACCTAGAAATGGCAAGGCAAAGATCAAAATATTATTGATAAAATGGTAATATGTTTATGTTGAGAACAAGACTCATTTTATTTACGGTAAAATATTTACCAGTCTAAATAAATCAGTGAAGATATTTTCCTTAATAACTTTATTAACATAATCTACAAAAGTTCTTTTCAATTTTTGTCTTTAGGGTCTATTCTTCTTATACAATAATTTGTTATGGATTTTGGTTTGTTTTCTATGTCTCTTCGTAAATATAATAACAAATTGTTGTATAAGATATTATATAGGCCTCAAGGCTGAGGAGTACTCTGTAGTATAGGGCTGTAGCCTGTAGTATAGGGCTGTAGCCTGTAGTATAGGGCTGTAGCCTGTAGTATAGGGCTGTAGCCTGAAATGTGAGTTTAAAAGAGGTTATGCTAATAGAGGTTTTTGGAAAGTGTTTTTATTGATATTTTTGCATTATTGAATTAGGATTTGATGATAAGTGATAGAAGTCGGCATATTTTATTGATTATTGATATTGTAATATATTTATTCTTAACAGTTTCCTGGTACTTGTGAAAAATTTGAGATTACTACGTTTAATTCGAGTCAGGAAAGCTTTCATGGTGGGATGCTTCTGAAAGATAAGCTGAATTATTCTGATCGACAGTTGTATCAGCTTCTGCTGATTGCTACAGTGAGTATATTTCATTAACACTCAAATTAATATAATAAAGTTCTTTATTAGTTACTCATTTGTTTTTATGATTATTTTTGCAGGACGGGACATTCAATACAACATCCAGTTTAGAAATCAAAGTGCTTGATGTTCAAGACACTCCACCATTATTTCAGGGTTCCCTTACAGGAGTGATTAAGGAGGACGATCCGATAGGAACGCTCGTTATGACTGTACATGCCAAGGATGGGGACAAGGGTGTTCCTCGAAAAATTGTATATGATTTATTAACAAGTAAAGAATTATTTTTATTTTTTTTATTAAATAATTGATTAACTAATTTATGTAATCTGTGGTGTGATATCCCTTAAAAAGGTTCATGGTTAATTGAATTGGTTGTTGTCACTTTAACCAAACTTTAAATTACTTATTTGTGAAAGAGAATAAGGTAATGTAGTAGAATAAAACGGGCAACAAATGAAAGTCAGCGTAAATGGGAAATAAGGCAGTAGACTTGAGGATAAAAATCTGCTCAAGCTTTTGATGACGATGGAGTGATCCTCATTCGTGGAAAGTTCATGAGTATCATCATGGAACTAATGGAAGTTGCATGTAATGTAGTACAGACATGGTGTACTGAAATGAAGCTTTCAGTAAACACATCAAAGACAGAGCTTTTTCTATTTACCTTGAAGTGGAAATTGGATACATTTCAAACCCCAGTTTTCTTTGCCAATCAACTCCAATTAAGCCAAAATGTCAAATACCTCGGAATTAGTTTGGACACAAAACTAAACTGGGGATCTTATTTGGCAGAAATTAGAAGAAAAATTAGTGCTGCCTTTTGGCAGGTAAGACGTTTTAAAAAAAACTTTGTAAACTTTGTTGGGATACTTATCCCACACAATACCTTATATCCACATACACAATACCTTACATCTCATAATATTTAAGAAACTTTAAAAGGTGATATAAGAAAATAGTGTGATATTAGTTATGTAAAATTATTTTTATATTTCTCATTCCATCTTCCATTTTTGGAACATTAAAAAAAAAAAAAGAAGAAATTTAGAACATGTTACGGTGTATTTGCAAGGTATATCAAATTTAATTTTTTTTTCTTTCAGATCCACAGGACTACTTTCTTCTGGATCCTGGGACAGGGGAACTTAGAACTGCTAAGCCATTGGACCGTGAAGCACTATTGGAATCCACTGGTGTTTTAACACTGTTAATCAGGGTATGCTATCAAGAGCTTTATTTCATTTTTATAAAAGACAAGAATTAATTGAAGTAAAAGTTACATTTATATTACATAGGCTAGAGAAATTGTGGATGGAGTCCCGGGCAATGATTCCTTGACATCAACCACTACCATGGCATCTGTTACGATCAAAGATGTGAATGACGAGCCACCTCAGTTTAATCAAAAGGAATATCATGTTAAACTGTCTGAAAACACTCCTTTAGGAACGCCACTGCCAAACTTGAACATGTCTGTTACTGATTCAGATGTTGTGAGTACATATTTAAAAATATTTCTTACTTATGTGAAAAATTTAAAGTTTTCTACTTTAACATTTTGGAACATTGATAACCAATCTTATTTTTAAACTATTTTTGATACCATATTTACTCAAGTATAGGTTGTCCCCGAATATATGTTGACTTCCATTTTGAAAATAATTTTCTGGGAAAAGAAAAACATGAAATCCAACTTAAACTACTATTAAGAAACTAATTTTTAAATTTAACATACATATAACTAAAAGAAACAAATATGCTTGAATTGAGAACTATATTAATATTAATATTATGAAGCTTTGAAATTAGTTTTTTTCTGGTTTGTGTTCTTACTTAATGAGGTTATTATTCTAAAAACTCCTTTGATTCCATTTAACCTTCATTTTCTTTCTAAAATCTCTGCTAAAGGTACCATTATTCTTCAATGCCCACATCTCTCATCATGTTTTGAACAAATTTTTTTATTGTATTTTCTCTGTGATAATAAGTGAGCCAGTTATCACTTATGATTAATATAAATTGTATTTATAGTCTCCCATTACAAAATTAAACCATTAATTCACTTAAAAGTTCTGCGTTCCGTCTGACTGGGTTTGGTCGCACTCAAATTTTTATAGATTGAATTTTAATATAAGTGAACCCTGACAATTGGTCAAACCCTCGTGCTACCAAATATAATTTAAAAAAGACAACCTATAATTGGACAAAAATCTACTAAGAATTTGAATGATGTTGGTTGTTCTAATTCAAAGATAGCATCTACTGGTTTCGGTGAGAGAGGTATGGTCCAGCAAAGTGTTTTCATGATTGTCTAAAATTTTAAAACCATAAATTTTATTATTAACTCTTTTGCTTAATATGGTGATTTTTTACTTTTTAGGGTGTTAATTCTAGATTCCAGTTGAGCCTATCTGATGTGTCCGCAGCCTTTGATGTGGAGCCTTCGACCGGGTCTGGTTCGACGGCTGTTAGTATTCGTGTTGTGAATGGTCCTTTGGATTATGAAAATCCTAACAATAGAAAATTCATTTTGTTGGTAAGGCTCTGTTATGTCAAAATATGTAGTAAAAGCCATCACTTTATTATTCATTGTTATGTTTTGTGACTTTCAATTAGGTGATAGCTGAAGAGACAGAAACTTCTCAGAAACTTTCATCAACCGCAACAGTAACCATTGAAATAACTGATGCCAATGATAATGTACCAGAATTCGATAGAGAGGCTTACAGTGCTTCAGTTGATGAAACTGCTATCCCGGGCGATCCTGTAACTACTATCACTGCTACTGATGTAGATACTGGTTCCTTTGGCACGAAAGGCATCGTTTATAATCTTGTGGGCCATGGTGCAGAGAAGTAATTGGTTTTCTTTAACATTTGTTTTATATTACCATTAATTTTATCTTATTTATCACTCTGAAGGACATTATTTATTCTTCTCTACCTCACAGGTAAAAGAAAATTTGTCCCTTTTCCTTAACATTTATTCTATAAAGCATATATTCCCAGATATCAAGGAATAAGGTTTTAGTTATAACAAAAAAAATAATAAAAAATTGTTAAGTGGTCTATGAAATATATTTTCAATTTTTTTCTCGAGAATAGGATTGAAAATTCTATAATTTAATTTTAGTATCAATATTAAATAATTTAAAGTTTATATTATAAAAGATAATTGAAAAATAATTTATTGTATTATTGTTTTTGTTCAGATTTAACATTGATAAGAAAACTGGATTGATAACCGTAGCGCCATGCCAGATGCCCGGATCTCCTCAATGCTTAGACTTCGAGACCAAACCTGTTTATTATCTAAATTTACAAGTGAGTGTACTCTGGTGTCATTTATTGTATGATATTATAATTATAGTTTTATATATTTTATCTATCATTTCAATCTAACGTTTAATTCTTTATATCAAATCTTATTCTGACTTAGAAGTATCATATACATTATACACACTCATATCTTATACTAACTGAACCCTGCAGTTTTGGATTATATTTGTCTGCTTCATACCCTTCTTAAGTGCTTCTGAATAACGTTTGAAAATTATACTCAAAACAAAAGAATCTAGCACAATTGCTATGAAAAAACTGACAACAGAAAGCATCTTCAGTTTGCTGACTTTTTTCTATCTTATGAATTGGGTATGCTTTCAACTATTTATAGCAAATATACAGTACATTCGCATAAATATTATTTTCAGTTCTTTTTCCCTGTGGAATAAATATATACTAGTTTTCTCCACTAACTGGTCTAGATTATGCCACATATAATTGTCCATGAGCAAAACAGTGTTACCTTTAGTCGATCTCAGTATGCTTTAAAGTTTGCCAGTGTTTCATTTGTAGTGACTACAAATGAAACCTTAACAGGAAGATACTCTTCTAATTTAGCAACAGTTTTCCAGATTGATTTACATTTATGGTTGTTATTTGGTTCCTTTAGTTCATAGCATGATGTTGTTGATCCTAAAGTCTTCAATAAATGGTCTATTTTGTAATCGGATTGTGGGGATGGGGGTTCTGATATTGTTGGGAGGGTGTTTCTGAAATTTTCCTCATTTTTTCTTTTTTTGTAATTGTATGGGAGAGGGGTAGCTGAGTGAGTAATGGACTGTAATCCAGTCTCCTGGGCCCTAGTTTGAGTCTAGCTGTAGCAGATTATTATTTATTCTATTGTATTAGCCCTGGATGAATCCTGGGATTGGCAGACCCTCCTGGAGCACACTCTGCCAATATTAAATGGAGACCTTAATTTGTAATTTTTATTTTAAAAATATTAACATTTATAAATAATTTATGAATAGTTTATTTTAAAAAATTGATGCTATCTATTATTTACACTATCTACAAATCATTCCAGAAACATGAAATACAACTTATTCTTGTGATATAAAAACAATCTCAGTCAGTTGTACTGTTCAGGTTTCAAAACTGGAAAAAGAAATAATATATTTAAATATACAATTAAATATATTATTACGCTGTATGTTTTCTTTTGTTATAAGTTACAGAATAATTTTTATGTTATCTTTCTAGGCGACCGATGACGAAGGTAAGGGACAGACGAAAGTAGTCCCTCTCCAGATTTCTTTGAACGATAATAATGACAATCCACCAACATTTACATCCAACTCATACAAAGCAATAATAGACGAAGGTTCTAACAAATTTGAACCTCCTCTTAACGTTCAGGTGAGATCCTTATCTACATGAAAAATATATTTTCTACAACAATACCTGTTGTGTGTATTTTTCCTCTAAAATTGATAATTAACTTTCTATCTTCATTTTTCAGGCCCGGGATATTGACAAAACTTCAGAAGTCATTTATTCCATTGTCGATGGCAATATTAATAATTTGTTTTCCATTGATCCTCATTCAGGCGAAGTTACCGTGACTGACAGAAATGGACTGGATATGACCAATGTATCTTCTGATACGATTCATCTTATCATCCAAGTAAGGACCCTTGTATTTATAGTTTATTTATTTGCTTAATGTATTTAAATATTCTATGATATCATGTAGATATTTATATATGATTATGTAAAGATGAGTTTTTATTTGAGATTTAACATCATTATATACTGAAGGTTAGCAAGCTAAGCTAATTAAACAAGAGTGAGAAGGTTGAGATTAAGTTTCCAATATTTTATACCCATAGAATGTAAATGAAAAATGATATTCTGTATATTTGAATCAAGGGATTCCATACGTTCAGCGCAGTTCTTTAACAGTCTGGCTTCCTTGCTATTTCAATTAATTTCAAGCAATATTTTATGAGTTTCACTGACATTATTTTTACTTTATTAGAACAAAGAAACTCAAGAAGGAAAACTCATTAAATACATCAACAAATATCCTGTTTTGTTTGAATTGTCTAGTTAATTCAGTCCAGATCTCAACAGAATGTTAAAACAATTTTCTCATTCTTAAATATTCATTAAAACAAAAATGTAAACACTCCTTTTTTTTTTCTTTTCACCCATGTCTCATGAACCCTTTCATCCATCTCATGAACCTTTTCATCCATCTCATGAACCCTTTCAT
>NW_027113828.1:787026-787314 GCF_000696795.3 Halyomorpha halys | reverse complement strand
TCATGAACCCTTTCATCCATCTCATGAACCCTTTCATCCATCTCATGAACCCTTTCATTCATCTCATAACCCTTTCATCCATATCATAACCCGTTCACCCATGTCTCACGAACCCTTTTACCCATGTCTCATGAACCTTTTCATCCATCTCATGAACCCTTTCATCCATCTCATAACCCTTTCACCTATGTCTCAAGAAACCCTTTCACCCATGTCTCACAAACCCTTTCACCTATGTCTCACGAACCCTTTCACCCATGTCTCATGAACCCTTTCACCCATGTCTCA
>NW_027113828.1:785326-786918 GCF_000696795.3 Halyomorpha halys | reverse complement strand
TTTCATCCATCTCATAACCCTTTCACCCATGTCTCACAAACCCTTTCACCCATGTCTCACAAACCCTTTCACCCATGTCTCATGAACCCTTTCAAATACTACCAAATAGTGTTAGTATATTCCTCCGAGAAAGTTATATTTGTTACTTTTAGTAAGGCTTAAGCGCCGGTTCCACAGTATCTATGTTAGTAACAGCAATAGTGATAGTGCCAGCTGTTACCATTCTGAAACTATGACTGACTTGCCTACCTTTCCACTGTTGAGATATTACTTGCAAGCATATGTCTGTCCAGAGGAAATGTTTACTTTCCTTTATTGGTTGCAATTTCATAATAAAGTCTTAGTTGCAATTTTTTTAAATATTTTTTTTTTTTTTTATCTTTCTTTTTCTGAGCTTTGTTGAAATGTTATCACTTATTTAATACAAGTTGTAAAAGCTTTTAAATAGATGTACGATACTAATCAAACTTGTTTGATGTAATAATATATCAATTTCAGGCTTTCGATGGCGTATTCAAAGTTGACTGCTCCGCCGACATTACAGTACTCGATGTCAACAATAATCAGCCCATATTTGAACAGTCCGAGTATACCATCACCGTGCCAGAGGATTCTCCAACAGGTCAAACCCTGATATTTAGACATTATTTAGAACATTGCTTATAGCTAGTTATATTATTATATATTATGTATTATTTCAGGTACAAGCGTTGAAACTGTAGTTGCCCATGATGCCGATACTGGTATCAATTCCAAACTGCTCTATAGAATAGAGAAAGGAGGATTTGATGATTTTGGTATCGACAACAGAACTGGGGTTGTCAGTGTTATTTCCAAGTTGGATTATGACCGAAGAAATAATTACCTTATCCACATAATTGCTGTTGATGGAGGTAATTTGCTGTATTTTTATTGATTATTTGATTTTTAATATAAATGAAACTTATTTGATTAGGTGTTCCAGTTATGAGTCCTTAAAAAAATTATCTTATTTTTATGATGTATACTTGTAAATATAAAAAAAGCTTTAACTTTTGATTTACGTTATAAAGCCTAAGTTGCATATCTGGGTCATTCTACATCAACTCAACACACTTTTGAACCTTACTCTCAGATTTTATTCAAATAATGCACAGGTGTTGTATAGGTATAGAATTGATAAACAGTGAAATTTTATTGAGATATGTCTACTCGTTTTTCAAATTACAGAGCTTTTAAGTCCTCATAAATGGCCAAAAAACAGAGAACTAGAAGTTTTTTAATTCCTTCCTAGAAGAACATTATTGCTCCACAGAAGCTTCCATAATTTAGCTTAAAATATGGAATGGGTGTCATTTTACAGTGTATTAGTATGCTGTTTGATATGGGATGGGTTACTCAGAAAGTACATCTTTTAAAACTTTCAAAATTATTCCTTGAATAGGTTTTGTTGATGTAAATCAGAGGGCAAAATATAGATATGGGGCAGAAATGGCTTCAAAATTAAAAACTAAAGCTCCATTCTCATAAATTGATATTAATTATTATAGGAATGTTGATATTAATTATTATAGGAATGTTGATATTAATTATTATAGGAATGTTGATATTAA
>NW_027113828.1:777135-785276 GCF_000696795.3 Halyomorpha halys | reverse complement strand
TTGATATTAATTATTATAGGAATGTTGATATTAATTATTATAGGAATGTTGATATTAATTATTATAGGAATGTTGATATTAAAGTTTTCATAAAAATAAACATAGCCCTGGCCTGAATTAGGGTTCAGCTAATAAGCCAGGAGATATTGAATATATTTGCTTATTTTTGTAAGCTTTGGATTCCATTGAAAATTTGTTCCCAAATATTTTTTATGTAGTTTTGGGAATTTTGCCTTTGTGTTACTAATTCCCAGAACTACATTGAAAATATTTGTGAATAAATTTTCATTGAAATCTGAAGCTTACGAAAATAATCAGCTTATAATTCTATTGATAATTTAAATAATTCTAACTGAAAGCTAAAAAAAAAAGTGAAATGTTCCAATGCTTCCAAGAGTAGACCATGAAATAATTAAATGTTCCAATGCCTCCAAGAGTAGACCATAAAATAATTGAAATAAATATGAAATTACAACGAACAATAAAAAATGTTATTAAAATCTCATAAAAATAATATTTAACTAGAAATATTGCTTTGTAATGCTACAATACACAGTTATTAATTAAGAAATTCTTAATTAATCTAAAACTGATCTAAATATTTGCACAATTTTCCTATTTACACACTAATAATTTATATTTTCTTATTGAATTGTGGATTCCATTTTTTAACAGGAACACCAGCTTTAACTGGAACAACTACATTGAGCATCTCTGTCGCAAACACCAACGACAAAATTCCTTTTTTCTCACCTGCAACGCAGAGGGCAGAGGTAACAGATCAATTGTTAATGTACAGTCAAACCTCAATAAATTCAACACCAAAGTTCCTTTAAAAAAATTTGAGATAAAGAAATTTTGCAATTTTTGATTTGTGTCATAAAAGGATTGGGAAATTTGCTCTAGTATGAATTTGATTTTTATGTTACAAATTTATATTTTACTTCATTTAATTAATATTTATTTGATTTCTTAGTTCTTTTACTTAATTGTATTAAGTAGTTGTTTTACTTATCTAAATAAAAAAATAATATTGGCTTAACAAACCCGAAAATTTGACTGATCTCTACATACATGCTTCCAGTGACGCCCCTCCAAACCCTATTCTTCTAAATCAGTTTTAACTCAATCCTCTCATCTACATTTCGGTCTACCCCTCAGACATTTAGCCATAAGTTCAGTGTTTATTAACATTTTAGGGATCCACTTGTTACTAAGCCCTAGAACCTTACGCCCCCATTTTATATGCTGCAATGTTATAGCCTGAATTATATTTACCGGGTGCAGTTCCCTTAATTCAGCATTGTATAGCCTTCTAAATTCTCCTGTTAATTCATCCTTTTTTGGTCTGAATATTTTATGCAATACTTTATTTTCAAAAACCTTTAAGGCACTGTTCATCCCTTAGTGTAAGTGGCCACGTCTCCCATCCATAAAGAGCAATGGGAAAGATAATAGTTTTTTAAGATTTTTTAAATTCTAATTTTTAAGATTTTGGATAGAAGGCGCAAGCTAAGCAGTTTCACAATTAAAAAAATAACAAGCATTTCCCTTCAACCTTCCTTTTATTTCCTCATTCAGAATATATTTTCCTGATAAAAATGTAAGGTTCATAAAAATTTAATGAAGTTAATTTTGAAGTTAAGTTAATTAATGATAATGAAGTTTGATTGTATTTACTAAATTGTTTATTATTGCAGCAGTGAACTATCACACTATCATTATCCAAAATTTTTGATGAACAGAATTTCCTTTTAGATCAAAGAAGATGCTAGAGTTGGAGAAGTAGTCCATCACCTTGTCGCCCAAGATTTAGACGTCAATTCAACAGATGCATTGAACTTTGCTCAAACTGAGCCAATTACAGCTGTTGATAAGAATGGAAAAGAAGTTGAAGGTGATGCTTTCAAGGTATGTTTACAATTTTTATTTAAGTAAAGAAGAAGGAAGTGGTTTGATTGACTGTCAGAAAGGTATTCAACTCAAAATAGTCGACAGATATCTGTCACTTGAAGATGGGACTTCAGAGTTGGTTTTTTGATGAATAATTTTGAGTATTAATCTGTCCGCCATCTTAACCACCTTGTGATTCTCTTTTATCATATAATAAACTTCCTAAAGTAAATATTTGTAAAATAAACTCCCATTTATTTGGCACAATGCTTCCAGGACTTCTTCAGTGTTAACCAAGGGACAGGAGTGGTGACAGTTGCTAGGCCCCTTGAGAGAGAAATTGCAGCTATCGTTAGAATTACAGTATTGGTTACCGATATTACAGCACTCACCAAGCAGCAGGGAACAGGTATTGTGCTGTATTAATTTGTTTTTTATTTATAATTAATGATTGTTATAAGTAGGATCCAGATATTTTTGTTATTAAAATATATGTAAGACAGATAATATTTTAAAGAATTATATGTGTTTTGTAGGAACCCTTATTATCACCATCATTGATGTAAATGACTACGCACCAGAGTTCTTGAAACCTTGGTCAATTTCTAATCCAAGGTATTCCGTTGAAGTTCTGGAAGAACAACCTCCTGGGACTATGGTCGGTACGTTCACAGCAGTCGATCAGGACTCAAATAATATTTGGTATGACATTGAGCCTCCCAGTGAATATTTCGAAATAAACAACATTACAGGTATTTAATCTTGGAAATAAAGCAATATGAAGTCCCCTTACAAATGTTTTCCTGAAAATTTTAAATTGTCATCATTTAATTACAGGTGCTGTCAAAACTAAAACTCGACTGGATTATGAAAAAACTCCTTCGTTAGAATTCAGTATTGTTGCCTATGATTCTGGAATACCTCCATTGTCATCAACCGCTCACGTTTCAGTTAATGTTGTCAATATTAATGACATGAATCCAATTTTCAACGAGGTGAATAAAAGTTGTTTTGAATTTGATAGTAATTTCTAGATAATTTTACTATTGTGTAGATATTTTTTGTAATGTATTTTTTCAATCTTAGTCAAGAGGAGACTTAAGGCAGATAGCCTTTGTTATATTACCTTTAAATTAGATACTTATAGTGAGTATTATTGGTCGATGTTCTATGTATCACAATCTCTCGACACAAGATCATATCATTGCCTTCTACTATTTTTGATGTTATGATCTTCTTCAAGATATTGTGATATATCATACATTGTCCAATATACTCGCTATAAGTGTCTGTAATGCTAGCACAGAAGGTAGATTCACGCCATTTTCCAATTTTGGCTGGAAAGGATTACCTTAAATTGATGTATCAAAGGTGAAATAAGACTGTCACCAAATGAAGGTTTAGCTAGGCAGGTTGGCTGGGAAGGATTACCTTAAATTGATGTTTCAAATGTGAAATAAGACTGTCACTAAATGAAGGTTTAGAGGTTGGCTGGGAAGGATTGCCTTAAATTGATGTTTCAAAGGTGAAATAAGACTGTCACCAAATGAAGGTTTAGCTAGGCAGGTTGGCTGGGAAGAATTACCTTAAATTGATGTTTCAAAGGTGAAATAAGACTGTCACCAAATGAAGGTTTAGCAAGGCAGGAGGTTGGCTGGGAAGAATTGCCTTAAGTCAACTTAGTCCTTTGACTTTAGCAATGATAATTATTTGAGATATTGTCTAAACTTTCTTTTTTTTTCAACTAAACTACATTTCCTTGAGGTATTAAGGAAAAATATCTTTTTAAAGATCTTTATACTCTTTTCCATTGAAGAGGCATGCACTTCATTTTAAATATCATTGCTCACTCAAAAGAATAGTAGGATGTAAATATTTGTTAGTCTTACATTTTGCATGGCAATTCATGAAAAATTAAAAAAATCAAAATATTTCAATACGAGTTTTGATATTATCATTGAAATCTGATATCTGTGACGCAGCTACAATTTGTGTCAAAATTCTTCATTCTAAGAAAAATTAATTTGTAAAACAAACTTAACATTTTCAGGAATGAGGATGGATATACATTATTGTAGTATAACAACAAGAGCTCCAAGCTTTGAGAACTTTGTTTTTGGATGGAAAAGTTCAATATTTAATAGAAAATGCTCCTGCCTAAAAAACTAGAAAGTTCTAAAAATAGTCATTTGTTGTTCTTGCCATTACCTGGCAAGCTAATAAAATTATTTTTTTTATTAAGGTTATAAAAATGACTAATTATTATTTCTTTCCAGAAGGAATATACATTTTGGGTAGAAGAGAACGCTGAGACTGGAACAATTATTGGAAACGTATCAGCGACCGACGGGGACGCAGGAGAAGCTGGACAAGTTACTTACAGCCTGTCGGCACAGAGCTTTGGCGATTTCTCTATAGACAAGAATTCTGGTGAAATAATGGTTTTGAACAAATCAAAATTAGACAGGGAGATGAGAGAGGAAATGACCATCCAGGTCATTGCGACAGATGGAGCAGTTGGTGACGAAGCCCGATCATCTATAGTGCCTGTAAGTAGCTCTGTAATTCATATCCTTGAGGAAGAGTAAAATTTTAAATTTTGAATGTTAACTCGTTGGCGTTATTGCCTCAGATGCCAACTACAAGATAACTTGTAGTTTGTTTACTTAGCTTAATCAGCTGAACTTAAATTGGCTTCCTAGACCGAAATCTTGAAAAGTACCGTGACAGTCAATGTGTTAAATTGGAGGGGGGGAGGGGAGGTATTTATAGAAGTTATATATTGAAAAGCCTTAAATAGACAAAAACTTGTTATTAATTTATATGTTTAATTAAATAAAAATATTGATGATTTGTTAGTTTTTACAATCCATATAATTCATTAAATTATTTTATATTACAGACTGAAATTTGTAAAGATCATATCCAATACCATCTCAATTACTAAGTTAATGATTTCATGGTTATTTTTTTATTCGATAGACTTCCAATTTTTCCAAGCATCTTATGCTCCTGTATCTGCTTGTTTTAAAGTATCCATGAGTGTGAAGGCACTGATATAAAATAGCCATTTTTATTCTGCAAGTGGAGCTTACTATTCGATAACCTCTTGTTAGATTATCTATGATATCATCAATTTACTGGATGTCATTAAGATCAATGAAAACTTAAAACCTACTAAGTAAAGAAGTTATTACTCTTAAACATTAGTTCTCAGTTTAATGAAAACTAAATGTTTTATATATAATTTTGTTGGGCATTTAAAATATTGATATAAATAGTTTTTGAGAATTAATTAGATACAATTCATTTTATTTAAACAAGAAAACTGGCTGTTTTGTCCATGTTAAATTTGGATCATACATCCTGGTTTCATATAGACACATGAGCACTTGTGAAAATTCATCTCACCAACTGAATAACCTCTGGAATGTATATACAAAAAAAAAAAAAAAAATGGACCTATTGCTAAAATACAACTGACTATGTAGAAGTTGAGTTATAGTATTTAAAATCATTTGAGTTTAAGCTGGCTACACTCATCTACCCAAATTTACCACTCATGTACCCCTCAGACGTTTACACATTGGTTCAGTGTTTAAGAAAGTTATAGAAAAAATCTGTTCATTACTAAGCCCTACAACAACCTTACACGGCCACCTTATTCCCCGCAATGCTATAACCTCAATTACACTTCAGCGTTATGTTCTTCTGCATTCAAATCCTTTTTTGCCTGAAAATTCTAGATAATACTTTATTCTCAAAAATCTTAAGGCGTTGTCCTTGCCTTCGTGTAAGAGACCACATTTCCTATTCATAAAGGACAGTAGGAAGGATAATAGAATAAAGTTAGTAAGTATTATTAAACTAAAAACTTTTAACTTAAGGGGCTCTCCTCGAATATGTTAATAAGCATGATGTTTCCAAGGTTCAAATAAATAAAAAGACATAAAGAAACACAGATATGAGAATTATCTAAGGCTGTAAATTAACAAGTTCTGACTCTTTATCTCTGGGTTATGAGCTTGCTTAGACAACCAAGAATCATAGTCACACGAACTGAATTACAATATTCAGCAAGCTAACTGTTTCTGATTGTGTTTGCTGAAGAATTTTGGACTTTTTGTCTTGATGATAGCTTAAAGAAGGGATGCACGTCCTGATAATAATTTATTATGATAAAATGGAATGTCAATACCATTAAAATGGAATGTCTTTACCATTGAGATGGAGTGTCTTTACCATTGAAATGGAATATCTTTACCATTAAGATGGAATGTCTTTACCTTTAAGATGAAATGTCTTTAACATTAAGATGAAATGTCTTTTCTATTGAGATGGAATGTCTTTACACTTCAAATTTCATACAATGATTGTAGCACTGTCGCTTTAGGTTTCAAACAATGATTGTAGCACAATCGCTTCATATTTCATACAATGATATCCAATAAAGCTTATTTTCCTGGAGTTTTTTCTATTTTATTGTTTCTGGAATTGCTTTGCTAGATCATCAATATAAAAAGATTATGAAAAATTCAATATAGCATCGGTCCCGCAACTTCCAAGATGGAGCCACCCTGTTGACAGTTTGAAATGTTTTATTTTGAATACATATCTTCTGTCTGATAAAAATTGCTTAGCTTACTTATAACATTAAACAAAGCTAATTAACAGTATTAAGAATGTAAATATATGAAGGTATAACTAAAAATATTTATTCAAAAAGGGGATATAACAGTATACAAATAAAGTTACTAAAGTAGTAATGTTACTAGTTAAGTTAATTTGAATACATCTTTAATTGCTGATTTTTTATTTATTTTGCCCAGGTTCATATCAAAATCAAAGATGTCAACGATAATGCTCCTGTCTTTTCTCAACATGAGTACAAAATAAACATCGTTGAGAGTATTCCTCTTTCTCCCCCTGCACCGATACTCCAACTGAGAGCAGAAGATAAAGATTCTTCAAGTCGCCTCGAATACTCAATAGTTTCTGGGAACACTGAAGGTAATTATATGCTAGTTATTAATTTTAAATAATAATACTAGCTTATTAAAATAATAAAACAAAAGATTTATTATTTATTTATTCTTTCAGATGTGTTTATGTTGGACAGCAATACTGGAATCATGTATCCTAGAATCTCATTAAAAAATCAGTTACCGTATTATACATTACTCGTTCAGGTGAGCGATGGTGTTCATTTTGATGAAGCACGTATAGACATAAATGTTCAAGCGATCAATCAGAACCAACCTGTTTTCACCTTCCCTTCTAATAGCAATTCAACAGTTTTTATAAAAGAGGTCAAAGAAAATTTTAATAATTTGATAATAATGTATTGGTGAATATAAAGCATATCTACATTATTTTTATTTTAAACACAGAATGACAATGAAGTGGGAGCAGTTGTACTGACGGTTAAAGCAGTTGATGGTGATAGTGGAGAAAACGGACATATCACCTACCATTTTAAAGTTAGAAATGAAAACGTCCAAGAAACAGAAGATTTCACAATCGAAGCTGACTCTGGAGAAGTGAGAGCCAAATCAAGTTTAGATCGAGAGACCAAGTCACTGTATCATGTATGTATGAGAATTCAGTAGTAAGCAAATACATTTGGAACTTACATATATTGTTTCCAAGTTGAAGATACAATATTAATAGAATAGTCCTACAGGGCTTAAACGCAGATTTTTAAAAAAAAAACTTTCTAAAGTAACTACAATTTTGTTTATTTGAAATAAGAAATCATTATAACTATTTGAGTAGTTTAACTTGAACAAATAAGAGGAAAAATATTTTTTCCAGGTTGAAAAAATATTTCCAGAAATAAGAGTAGTAATATAAACTTCTTATAAACTATTGCAGAGCTAAAGTTTTTATAAAAATCAAATGTAACATTTGTAGTCTTAGAAAGTAATGGACGACAAACATAAGTTTTGTTCTATTTTACCCGGCTCTTCAATCTTTTGGTGTCACCATAGTGACTAAATAGCCTTTTACTTTCACTTTCCTGTATATGGAATATGAAGTAAGGAGAAGTATTGCAATTGTGCAAAATTTCAAATTTCAGTTTTTGATGAAAATATACGTTTTGAGGTCCCCTGAGTCCAAACAACTGTCTCAAATAATGGTTTGTGTATGCGTGTCAGTGGTCAGCCTACTGCTATTGATAATATAATAGGGGGAAAATGTCTGGTGAGTGGGTCTATTGGTCCTTTTTGCCATGTGGTCAGCCTACT
>NW_027113828.1:746935-776204 GCF_000696795.3 Halyomorpha halys | reverse complement strand
CATGTCTGGTGAGTGGGTCTATTGGTCCTATTGAGGTCAAGTGGTCCTCCTTAATGATAAAATTGGAAAGTTTTCTATCCATGATTAAGTTGAGTAACTTGTTCTGTGATGAAAATACATAGAAAAAATAAACTAAAATATTTATATTTAAAAACTAACTATTTATCAAAAAAGAGGTTATTACAATATATTTTACA
The DNA here is from genome assembly GCF_000696795.3 of Halyomorpha halys. Classification (NCBI taxonomy): domain Eukaryota; kingdom Metazoa; phylum Arthropoda; class Insecta; order Hemiptera; family Pentatomidae; genus Halyomorpha; species Halyomorpha halys. Next base: position 776,007 of record NW_027113828.1, on the reverse strand, counting down.
TAAATTATTGTTTTCAGTTAGTTCTTGTTGCTCGAGATCATGGCTCTCCTACATGGTACGAAGCTTTGAGGTCTCTCACCATCGAACTCTTAGACGTTGATGACAATGTTCCAGAATTTAATACTTTAGAACCTCATGTTTTTCACATCAAGGAAAATGCACCTCCTCGTTCTAAAATTGGTTAGTAAAAGAATAATCATCACACTTTAGATTGATATTAGAGATAATTTACTAAGGATGTATTTTGCAGGAATTATTGAAGCTATCGACAGAGATGAAGGAGAAAATTCCAAAGTTTATTTTTATATTGTTAAAGATGAGTCGAAATTTTTCGTTGTTGATAAACTTAATGGAACTATAATCTCCAGCGTGACATTGGACAGGGAAGAGAAAGATAGCTACGATATTTATATCAAAGCTACTAATGATCCTGATTACTATGCGGCAAAGGTATTAATTTATTTTGCAATATTGCAAAAAAATAAAAAATATTTTCATTAATTAAATATGAAATTTATATTTTTTCAAACACAGCTAACAACTAATAAAAACTATTAAAAAAAACAAAAAAAAAAAATCTTTTTTTTATAGTTCTATTTTAAATATATGTATTGCACCATCAAAGTTTGGGTTTTTGGCCCATATTCAGAACCACAATCTGTACATGACTCCTGTTTTGGCCCATATTCAGAACCATAATCTGTGCATGACCACTGTTTTGGCCCATATTGAGAATCTTGATTCAAGGTATATTTCTGATAATAAATCCCAAACTAATCGATATGAATATGGTTTTAACAAAACAGGAGCTATGGACTTTGATCCTTAATATTGGCCAAAACCTCTAAACATTGATTGAGTGATGTATAGGAATATGTGATATATAGGAAGAATGTAAATTTAATGATAAGTAGATTGTTGACTGTGGATAATATATATGAAGAGAAGATGGTTGAGGGTGCGGTCAGAAAATAACACGAGTAAAATACTTATTTATTAGTGCCTATATTTCAGCCAGAATTTTAGGCCTTCATTTGTGCTAAGAACAAAAACCAAGATAACAACCATAATGAATAAAAGGAAGTTCAGAATAATTAGAAAATAAGAAAACAACTAACATTATAAATTATGAAGAAGATCGTCGGGGTGCAGGTAGAAGAAAACAAAAAAATAGTTAAAACTATTGATTTGCCAACATTTCACTTCACTTTATAGAGCATCATCAGGGCCATAAAGACACAAAACAACTAAAAATATTTTGACATAGTTGGATCATAAGAAATAAAAATAGTTACAATGTAAAATAGACAATCATAAGAATATAAAAACAGAAAATTACGTAAACTATTAGGTTACGTAATAACAAGTAAAAATAGAAAAGCAGACATATCTGTTTTCTCATAAGATATCAAAAGTTAACACTCTAAAAAAAGGAAAATAAATAAAATAAAGATGTGATTTGAGATTAAATAAAGGCCTACAAAGAAAATAAAAAATAAGCAAAGAATAAATCAAGACCACCCACCTATTCCAGTTGAGAGATATCAAGCAGTGATGAAAAATCGGAAGTATACAGAGTGGAGTGAAGGCGAACATTAAACTTTTTTTTTTTAAATATAAAAATGTGATAATAAAAATAACTAAAGGAATTATCTAATTTAGGGAAAATGAATATGAATTATGTAACCAATATTAAATATATATATTGAAAGAAAATGTAGTTAAGATAATACAATGAATACAATATAGGTATAGTAAACGGAAAAGAAATAAGTAAAGAATATTACAAAAATTATGTGAACCTAAACATACTGAGTAATAGATAATAATAACAACCACTTTTTGATACTGATCATGATAATAATTTATCTACATTGATGATAGTAATAGTCAAGACAACATAAATAAAATGAAACAATGTAAAGTGAAATAATGAAAAAGATAGTGATGGTTGCGGTCAAAAGTTGTAAACTATTTCTGTTTCTCTTTTGACCTCAACCCTGACAATCAAAAATCTTCTTCGTAATTTGAAATTATGCGGTCAATTATTTATTTATATAAAGTAAAATAAGTGAATGAAACAATGTGAAGTGAAAGTTTACAATAAAAGAGTAAATGGGAAAATAATTAAAAACAATGGATGACTAGATATAAGTAAATAAAAGATATTATAAGAACAATAAAATATAACCATATAGGTAAAATTTATAGTTAAGTATGTAAACATTATTAAAAATAAGTAATAAAGAATTGAAATGAGCAAAAAAAAATGAAAGTAGTGAAAGAGTGATAACAAAAATAGGTTAAAAAAGGATTATAGAAATATTTGGTGATGATAATAAGATGAACATAAAATTATTGAGTCTCAATTAAGTTTAATATATGGCTGTTTGTATGTGGGATATAGTTTTTATTAATTTTATGGTTAATCAGATCGGGTTCAAGGTGTACATAAATGGATTTTGATTCATTTGAGAATGAGGCTCATCACAGAATCCATTTGTATACATTCAACTTGAACCCCTTCCGGATAACCACCGTTGTTTAATGGTCGCCTCCCCTTCACCCTGTTTACTTCCGATTTATGATCACTGTTTCAATATCTCTATGGTCGCCTCCCCTTCACCCTGTTTACTTCCAATTTATCATCACTGTTTCAATATCTCTATGGTCGCCTCCCGTTCACCCTGTTTACTTCCGATTTATGATCACTGTTTCAATATCTCTATGGTCGCCTCCCCTTCACCCTGTTTACTTCCGATTTATCATCACTGTTTCAATATCTCTATGGTCGCCTCCCGTTCACTCTGTTTACTTCCGATTTATCATCACTGTTTCAATATCTCTTGACTGGAACAGCTGGGTGGTCCCGATTAGTTCTTTATATATTTTGTATTATTATTAATTTTATTTTTTATTTTCTTTCTTAATCTCAACTTACTTCTTTATTTTCCTTCTTTTAGTGTATTAAATTTTGTTTTCTCAAATCTGCTTTTCTACTTTTACATAATTTTCTTTTTTTTATATTCTTATCATTCTCTATTTTATATTATAACTATTTTCATTTCTTTATAATTTTCTTTTCACTTATATTTACATATTTTAACCCTACTTTAATTTACTGTTTTGTATGTTATTGTCCTACTATGTCGAAATGTTTTTAGTTGTTATTGTATCGTTTTAGCCTAAAAGCCTGATGAAGCTCACAAAGTGGCAAATGGGGAAACATCGGCAAATAAATAGTTTTTAACTATTCTTTGTTTTCTTTGGACCGCACCCTGATCATCTTCATAATTTGAAATAATATGGTCAATCAATTATTTATATAATATACTATTATTATAGTTACAATTTAGTATTGAAAGACATGTATAGTCTAAGAATTACACGAAGATAAAGGCTGTATGGGAAAAGTAATATTAGAATTAAGTAAGTGGAAAGAAGAAATAAAATGTAAATTGTTTGGAAATCTAAATTCTGGCCAAAACATTAGCACTAATTAAGAAATTTTTATTTATTTGTGTTCTTCATTCACCGCACCCCTCCCCAATCATCTTCTCATTTATTATAATTAATGATATTATTATAATTAATAATATTATAATAATTATTGATAAATTAATTACTTTTGAAATGTTTAAGTATTGATATTAAAATCAAAATATTTTGTATTTGTTTAATTCTTTACAGGAAAAGTTGGACCTGAAAAATCTTAAAGCTTCTAAAACAATTGCTCACATAAAAATTCACGTTATGGATGAAAATGATAATGAGCCCTTCTTCTATAGTACTCAATATAATGCAGGTGAGTTTATTGTTTCCATCCTACTGTATTTTTATTCAGCATAAAAAATAAATTTAATTATGTAAGCATTACCTTAATTACAGTCAAAACTCAATTACTTAAAATCCGATAGTTCAAAAAAGTTGATATTTCGAAACCAATCCTCTTTCCCAATGCATTTATTGCTAAAATTTAACTTCTTAACTCGAATACTAGATTCTCTAACTCAAAATGAAAATTATGATAGGATGAACCCTCAAACTCACTGAGTCAAATTTGGAGAGTTGGAAGACTCATTGAGCCAGTGAGTTTTGGCACATCTCATTTGTTTGGTCAGATGGTGCCTTCTTCTGTTTATATTTATTATCAGATTACTCCAAGTAATCCCTAAGGTATATAAAATGAGGCCATCTTTGTTTACCCTATGAGTTAGTGAGTTTCTTAGTCCGTTTACAGTTTTCGGTCCTCATACTTCTAAAAAAAGTGGATAACTGAAAATATATTTTCATTAAACTCGATAACTCAAAAAGTTAATTATCTCTTTAATTACCTAAAGTAAAATTGAAACCCATTCTACTTGGTCTTTGACTTATCAAGATTTGACTGAACTAAATAAGTATTTTATATTTATAATATTTAAATCTAAATAACCTTTGAATTTTCAGGAGTCCTAGTGAGTACTCATGGAGGAGAGTTTGTGGCCCAGCTGACGGCTGCTGACAAAGATGCCGGAGCAAATGGTTCACTATCTTACCTGATCCTCACATCTCATCTTTTCAGAGCTGGCTCAAATGTTTCATCAGGTTCTGTCATCCCAAGTCCCTTCACCATCAGTGAGACGGGGAAGCTTACAACTGCTGCACTTGTCGCAGAATACAATCAAGAAAGATTCAAATTGGAAGTAATCGCCAAAGAAAAGGCCCCCCCTTACAGGGAAGCTAAAGCTATCGTTAACGTAAGTCTTTACTTGAGTTACTAGTCATCATCATTATCATAATCATTTTATTGTCTTTATCGCTTGCACAGTGTGGGGTTTCAATTTGCATAGTCTGGACCAGATATCTCGCTCTTGGACCATCTCTCTTCTCCTATTCCAGTTCATATCCCACCTCCTTAACGCCTTCTTCCCTCCACGTGAGTCTCATATGTCTTCCTGGCAGTTCTTTCCTGGTCCATCCGAAGGAGGTTTCTGAACCATCTTAGCTTGTGCCTCAGCTGGTTTTACTCCAAGGTTAGTCCGAATGGTACTGTCATACTCTATCTCGTCGTGTCTTTCCTTCCACCTTACAAAGGTACCACAACTCCATGGATTGGATCTCTTATGTTTTGTGGTGAAGGTCCATGATTCGGAGGAATAGGGAGAAACGTCGGTTTGTAGATCATTATTTTAGTTTTTCTTGTCACCTCCCTTTTACCCAGGAAACCCCTTCGAAGCAAACTAAATATTCTTCCAGCTGCACTGATTCTTTGAGAAACTTCCTCATCAATGTAGCCGCTTTTGTTGAGCTCAACAATGAGCTCCTAGATATTTGAAATTCTGGACCTGCTATAGTCTTTCTTCATTCACTCTGATCACCCTCATTATTCTCTGGGGTTTCTTTCCTATCCTCATATATTTGGTCTTTTCCGTGTTAATTTTCATGTTTATTGAAGCCATTTCCTCTTGCAGAACACTTATGTTGTATTGGAGGTCTCAGTCATGGAAGCCAGCAAGACTAGGTCATCCGCAAAAGCCAACACAGAAAATGTTATGAATATAGAATATAGAAGAGTATAGTCCTGTTTCTTAACTTCTCCCATTCTTTTCCCCTTAGTCTCTGTCACTGCCAGCAGATCCACCTTGACCTTCCTAATCTCCTCCATAAGCTCACACTCCTACTTTTTCAGGCAGAGAACATTCCATGTTGCCAGTCGAAAAAGCCATTTTCCACACCATGTTGAGTTCCGTTAAAAACAATCCAGTTCTTTTCGTTCTGTTTTCTGTGATGATAGGGTTTAAGGTGAATGGGGTATCGGCCCACTCCCCCAAGTCAGGTGGAGGGATTGCATCCTCATAGCTTCCTGACATGCATCCCCATCCAGGGTGGCTACCTAGGGGAAGTGACCCTAGGGTGTGTACTGTCATTGACCTTGGTCTTCAGTGTGGAGGTGCATGTAGTGTGCTGTAATCTGTGTAAATGTATAAGCGTCAGTGCACTGTTCCCCCAATCTGGAGGACAAGTGGCTATCTGCGGTACTATGACCGCCACCTCCCTACGCCTCATGAGTTATTAGTTATTAAGTAAATGATATTGAACCATTTCTTATTACAAAAGTGCTCTGAATGTTTGCCTGTGGCACCATGGTTCCCTGACTTCAAACGTTTGACCAAGTTTAAATAAAGTTTATATAATTTTTTTTTTAAATCCGTTTCATTTGTTTGAAAAAGTAATTTATTTATATCATAAATAATTGTAACAATACTTTTCTGTCAATCTGATTTATTGTTATGTTTTTTCCTCGTTTTAGCAATACCAAATATGGAACAATTTCCTGTATGAGTTGCTATATTAGGTTGGGGATCCAGCCGTTTAATAACCAAGAGCCAAAACTTTATTAAATTATAACAACTATCCTCATGATAATTTTAAATTGAATGGTTGCAGATTTGGATCTACGAGCAGCAGCAATTAATTAGAGTTATTCTATCTCGCCCGCCGGAAGAGGTGCATCGCGAAAAAGAACAAATTACTATGGAACTGAGCAATGTGACAAAGAGCCTCGTCGTCATTGATGAGATCAAATATCATGTCGATACGCAGGGCCAGATTCAGCAAGAATGGTTAGTATTGAGTCAGTTATGTATTACTCCTTACCACCACTATAGGCAGTTGTAAAAGAGTTGTTTGTTGCTTAAGAGTTGGATAATGAACGGGGGTCGTAAGATAATATTTTCTTATAAACTAAATTAATTTGTTGTGAAAAAATATATATTAATTTTGTATTTGATTGCAGGTGTGATATGTATCTTCATGTCGTTGACAAGAAAACACAAATGATATCAACTATTCCCGATGTTCTCAAGTTGATAGATTCTCATTATGATTTCTTGAAAGATTATTATGCAGGATTTGCAATTGAAAATGTTGTTGTGAGTAAAAAATCAGTTTTTTTATTTAAAAAACAATACACCAGGACTTTAAATAATTATAATAGTTTAATCAGTAATTTGAGAAATATTTCATCTCCCATTTTTTCCTATTAGTTTGACTTTGGCTGGCTGGGGAAAACTTTATCCATTCCACTTAAAACGCCACAAGTAGTCAAACCCTAAATGTATATGTTTAAATATAAGTTATAGTAAACTCTTAGGACAATTTTTTTGAGTTTAAAAACTACTCCTCGAAGTTTACTTTTATGGAGATGAAGTTTTTCTCAATTAATTGATTTAATACATTTCAACCTCAATGTCTTTGAAAATATTTCATTCAAAATATGAATGGAATGTTGTATTGGGTATTTATTTTTCTAAGTAATATCCTTTATATCTATAATATTCACAAATATTTTGAGTTGAGATATTTATAATTTATCATTATTGTATACTTGCTTCTTAATTTTTGACCAATTAATGAAATTATTGATCTTTGCCAAATGCCCACCTCGTTTAGCTTAGAATTTTATCTTTTTTCTCAGCCTGCTTACGTCGGAGCAAAAGAAGAAACTTTTGAACCAGCTCTCGCTGCTTTGATTGCTCTTCTTATCGTACTTTTTGTTGGATGTGTCTCAGTTATCGTCGTTTGCTGTTGCTTCAGGCACTGGTAAGCTGTCATTTCTTAATGTTGCATTAATTATTGTTTGATTTACTTAATATTTCAATATATATTTTTTTCATTTATCTAGGATTGTATCAGAACCTATGGACATGAAGCAGTCGGACATGCTCATCAAGAAAACTGTCATGGACGATTTGAATACAACTGAAAATCCACTTTGGATCGAACAGTAAGAATGATTCTGGTAAATTTTTATTTTTGTAAATTATATTAATAATTTCACCCAATATTTGTTATTTAGGAAGTTGAAGCTTTATGAAGAACAAGAATTGACAATGCAAGTTTTTTGCGAACCTGAAAATAATCAAATGCCTCCTATTCAACCGCCTATGGAAAGGAGAGATTCTGTAGATATGTCAGTGGTTAGTGAGAACCAAATTGTTTATAAAACTAAATTAATTTTTGTCAAAAATTCATGTCATATTTTTTTTAAAGGTTGATAATACATATGCAACGATTCAGCACCCGAACAGAAGAAGTTCATTGAACACTATGCTGTCCTTAGGGGCTGGTGATTACGCAACGTTAGGAGGTTCCGTCCTTCCGCTAGACAACGTGAGCTCACATAGTCAACAGGTACTCATCCTTTTCTACATGCCAATGGGTAAAAGTGATTATTTGGTGAATGAGAAATTTTTTTCTATCTAAACCAAATTTATTCTTTGTTTTAAGAAAAACTGTAAAATTATCAATGGTTAATCCATAATAGTTATTAATTGATAATTTCACATTGTTATCCATTTTAAAGCATGAATTTGGTTTATGCACAGACAAAACTCTCATTGGTCTACTACCCGTTGACTTTTCAAGTGTTAATTAACTTTTATCATTACCATTATTATAATGGAGCGTCGATTACATACTACCAGATATACATATAACTTCTATATGTATGTATTCAATAACTTATTTCGTCAGGGGAGTACAAAAAAAAAATGGTCTGTCTCTATGTGAAGACAAACCATTTTGTAATAATTTAAAAATTATTAAAATAAAATAATTTGAAATTTGATATTTTTTAACTCAGTTCTCATATCTAAAAGATAGCTTGGGTTCAAAATAAAAACTTTAATATTAAATAGGGAACAGAATATTATTTAAATTTTATAATATAATAGACTCTTAATCTCAGGGCGGGTTTCTAGGCAATCAGAAACAGACACTTTTACTATTAACACTTAATTAAATTAATATCTCTATTACACATGTATTTAAATTTAGGTATAACTAAACTAACCAAGTTCACAATCTTCTTTTGGTGATTCTTGGTATCTTCTTTTCTATAATGCTATGTCCTAACGTCAAAAATGGCTTCCAGTCCTTCCAAAAAGCTATGTCTCTCTCACAACAATGGCTTCCAAACTTTCCTGCTTCCAGCCGACGGACGTCCTCTCACCTGGCAATCCAAACTCAGAGTCCCTTATTCTTCTTGGGTGACTCTTGATTGTCTTCCTTTTTCAAAATGTCCACACTTGCTTGACAGAAATTGATGAGGACCTTCTCATCCTGGAAAACATCATTTCCCCTCACGCCCAAACAATGAATGAATGCCAAAAACCAAAACCTATCTCGATGTTCCATGTAAACATCGATTGTCGCACAACAGTTATAGATTTTTGCAAATGATTTACTTTCTGAATATTATTCTTTAACACTATTTCTTGACTGTATTTTCAATTATGATGGGAAGAGTTAAAATAGTTTTTATAATATTTGAATCTGCTCAACATGGCCTTGATTCAGCGGACTTTTTGAAGGATGCGTACCGCCATCTTGGTTTTGTTTTGAATCACGAATTAATTATTATAGACAATGAAAATTGGTTAGCTTGCTTTTTGGTTCAACAAAACAAATGAACAATATTAAAATGATACATAAAATAAAAACATATTAAAAACCCTTTATACATCAAAATATACTATTTACTCAAAAAGAGCATATTATAATATATTGAAATTCATATTTTCTCTCACATCTCAACTACATTTTACAATGTATTGTGTGTTTGAGAATGTGTATCTCAGAAGCAGTTGTATCACAATATAGGAATAAATTGTCTTAGGGATGTGTTTCATGTGTGAACATGCCATGCGTTCAATGTATCGTAAATCTTATATTTATTTATTTTATTATTTGTTTACAATTTATTTTGTTTACATTTATTCCTTTATTCATTTGGAAACAAATTATATAACCTATAAAGAATAAATTAGTTGACATGAACAAAATGTAACATAGATACATATGACATAAAATGCTTTGATTCATCAAACTCAATTTTCAAAAAAATATGGAAAAGTCCTAAGTGCCTCCTATGTAGCGACAATGGGTTACTTGCTATTTCATCATTTCTTTGTTTTATGTTTTTGAAGATGTTCGAGGCAGCTCTTGGCTTCCAAGGATCGACGTTTCAAGTACCAGAAAACCCCGATTTGTTCAGAGCTAGATCCGAGCTACGAGTGAACAAAGATGGTCAACCAGAATTCGTATCAGAACTTATATGATTATAATCAACTAACCTCATTCGTGTAAATATTAAGTTAGTATTTTTATTATTTTATCGGAAGGCATCCTTTCAATGTTTTCTAAATCCAATGTACATTCATCATCGAGCTATGCCATAATTATGTTCATATGTTTTATTTATTTATAGTTTAGTATATATATTTATAGTTTAGTATATAAAGACATAGAAAAATTGTACGCTTTTTTTGAGTAATGTTTTTGTTTACGGTGCCAAAAGTGAACTAATACTAGGATATTTATCACTTCTCATGGAATCTGATTGTGGTAATACTCCATAATACAACTCCTGCCTCATAATATTAAAAAACTCAAACTGTTTTATCGATGCCTGCTATTAAAGATTTGCTAAGAAAGACTTCCTTATCAAATATAGGCCAAAGCCAAGGCTTCATCAGTTGTATTGATTCAGGTCGAGACAGCATTTGGTGGAGACTTAGCATTTATTAGACCTGGTTACTTTTTAAATAATTTCAGTCTACTAACTGCCTGTTTTTATTTCTTTAAATAATTACTGGATATCGTAAACATTCATTGAGACAAAGCAGTATATTTCTGAAACAATATTCTGATGATTGCTATTTTACTATTTTCTTACTTTTTAAATCATTTATTTCTCAAAAACAAAAAATAATTATTTCTGAAATAATGTTTAAAATCTGTAAATACTGGAAATATGTTAATAATAATCATACGCAGAGATGGTTTACAACCATTGCTGTTACTGTCGTAGCCACAGGTATGTTATGACTATCTATGTTCTGACAGTGAAGCTCAAAATTATATATAAATTCAGTAAAAGTTATTTTATAAAATAATAATTTCAAAAACAATTATTTCTCCAATCTTGAGATAAGTTGATTTCATGATCTAATTATTTAACAAATAAGATTTGAGTAAAATAATGAACTTAATTTATTCAAAAATTATATGTTCAGGTTCGTTAATATTTAACTGTTCATTTTTAAAATTTAATTTCTAATATAAATAATTACATATTCAAATATATTTTGTAGAGGTTTTATTCACACCAAGTAGAAGAATAGCCCTTTCGAAGGAATATTAACTATCAAAATCTCTAGATGTATCAATAGTAGCTTATTAATTTTTTAAATTAGCCTTTATTGCTGTTGAGGAGCAAGACGAGGAGCAGTATTCTGGAGTATTTCCTCCGCTGATTACAAATGACCGATGAGATTGAAAAAATAAAGCTATAGATGTTACGGAAATCAGATTTTGTACGTATTAAATTGATTCATTGTAGATAGCAATGGATATCAACTGGTAGCAGCGCTATCTCTCGACTGTGATCTGATCTATTTTATTCCTCATTAAAATAAAATAATGAATATGTACTTTTTAAAAAAAAAAATAGGTTTTAAGAGTTGTATAAAGATTCCAAATAATTTAGTGCCTTATATTAAAGATAGAACTGTAAATTGTAAAAATATAAAATATATCGATAAGACATTTTTTATTTGTTATACTGTGATTAAATTATATGTATAATTGAAGATGTTTGTAATTTTCTAGTTAAGTTTTATATTAGGAAAAATTTATTCTTTTATGTTATCATCAAGGTTCTATATTAGATATTTTACCTTTATTTTTAATTATTCGATTAATTTTTTTTTAAATCATAAATTTTAAACAAATTATTATAATCTCCAGAAAAATTATCTGTTTTCTAAACAGCTTCATTGTTATTTCGCCAAAGGTAATCAAGTTGAAGAAGAAACCATGAATGAAAAGTCTGATAATGAGCATATTTCAATGAAGTACTTTTAGCATTAAGATATCATGTATAACCTAATGGATAACCATATGAAACCTTTTTGTGATATAAGTCTTAACAATATTCCATTTTGTAAACAAATGAACTAAAATATATTTCTGTGTTCTAAATTGTTAATTTATTTTACTTTGTGGCTGAAAACGGCATTACTTGTAGATGGTAGTTTCCTGGAAGTTTAACTATCTCAAATTATTTTGTTTTTAGAACTTAAGTGTTTTATGTACACCATGAATTAACATCTAATTGTATTGGGATGGATTTCTGTGAGATTAGTGGCCTTGGATTAATAATAAGAAAATTAAATGTGGCAGTCTTGGGACTGGATGACAGAAATCAGACTTAAGGCACAAAATTTAATTAGAAGTAATAATAATAATTAATTTTATTAGAATAGAACAGCCATTGCCTAAGTAAATTCTAGCAGGAAAATATTTTATATTGCAATAGGAGACTATAAGATAACAGGGCCGCAAGTAGCTCAGTGGTTAAGACACAGTCTTACCAATTTGATGTCTATTGGCAGTGCCGGTTCGTATCCAACCTGGGGTGTTGACTTTTTTCATTGAATGGAAGTCTCACAAAATGAAAAATTTTGAGCCCCAACCTTGTTTAGGCACTATAGGACTCCAAGGGGAGTCTTGGCTGAAAAAAAACTATAAGAAAACAGGAGCTCATACAATCAGACCGCTACTACTGCAATTGTTAAGCTTCTCTAACCCCTACTCTCCTGTCTCATTATAAATATATTCCTGCTGCCACCACTTCTATCAATTAACTTCCATATAATGTTTTTTTTCTTGAGTTGTAGAATGTCGGTAAAGAAGTTTTACTTGGACAATCTGGTGCGGTGCGCACATGATACAAGTTTTACTTTCTACCGTATTTTGAGTTTAGATTAATCCTTGCTCATTACAAAAGAACAATTTCCTTATTATTCGTGATGAAAATTAGGCATTAAATTTCTCACTGACTATTTCAATTAGAATAAAACTTAGCTGAGATAAAAGACAACTTGATTGTACTTTGGTATGGAGATGAGATATTTAATCAAAATTAGTCAGATCTGTTGGTAAGATAGTGGTAAAAACTTGTCTTGAATACATAGTTTCAATTTTGTTCAACTTTTTATTTTTTAGTGCTGGTGTTCACAAACACAGAAACACTAATATTGTAAATTAGGACTATTAATTTTAAGTTCATACATTTGCATTCAAGCAATGTACATTATAGTTAGAATTGATTGAGATTTAAAATATACAATTTATCATAGTTAACATGGGCCAAGCAAGGTTTTTTTATGTAATTTTTCCATAAAATTAGTTGGAACTGTATTTGAGACCAACTTATATTCATTACAGATCTAGGAAAAATTGGGTTTGACCATACTCAGGGCTTTTAACTCACTTCATAGTTTATTTTAATTTATACTTCTGTGTTAGGAAACTTAATACAGTTTAAATTAATAAAATAAATAATAAAATCATTTATCATCACACAATTTGAGGAGTAAAATATTTTGGTCAAAACAGGCCAGGAGTGATATGTATGTTCCATGGTAAATGCTATCTTTAAACTGAGTGTTGGGAATAAAAACAAAGATTACATAAAACCATAACAGAGATTGTAGGCATTAATGGTAAGTACTTAAAAGAAAGATGTGGTGACGATAAACTAATTAGGTAAGTTTAAGCAGAAAGAAAAGGGTTGACAGAAAATGATCACTAATATAGGGTAATGAAATTACTAAAAAAAATATATTTAACCAACTTTAATAAAAAAACATCATACTCATTACTTTTTATTTTAGAGCTTTATTTTCTTTTCAACTTAAACTATTCCATTATTTAAAAAATATTCTAAAACGGAAAAGGGATAACTAAAAATATTTTTTGATTCAACAGGTGATCAGCTATTTTCTTCAATAGTTTCATCGCACGATTCCACAATTTTGATTTAGGTACATTTGTGAATTTTTAAAGTTCCATAATATATTTAGTAAGATATGGTCCTCTAATTTAAAAACATTTCTGTATTTTTAGATATCTAAATTAAATTAGGAAATAATTCCTTATTAATCATTTAATTTTTTCTATGAAAATTATTTTCAAAATGGAGAATAGATTATATATATGTGATAAGACTTTATTATCATATATATATATTTGAAAAAATGTGACTATTTAATTATAACATAAGTAGTAAATAATAGAACAAAATAATGTACTCATAACTGAGATAATAATTATAACTGTTGCAATTTAAAATAAATATAAAAAAAATACGAATACCATAGATAAGCCCATACACAAATATAAGATAAGAGATTGATAAACATTAGATTGTTCTTTACTTTTTCTATTTCTTACAACTTTTTTTTTTCATTTAGCAGTTCCCATAACTAGGAATTAAATTGGTGAAGAGAGAAAAGTTGTGAGCATAGTGGGTGTAAGAAAGTGATCAAGGTTGGTAATTAATATTAAGAAAGAATAAAACTTGTTACATTGACACCTCAACTATGAAAACATGCTATCACCTCTAAAAACATAACCTTTAAAGTTATTGCTTCTTAATTTATCAATGAATTAACAGAATGAGGAGTTTAATAGCCATACAGAAAAATAACTGCTATATATTGATAATTCCCAATCTCCAATAAAACCTGTCAAAATACAAAAACTAAACAACCCTACTATCTAGGCGTGGATTCACCCATTTAAGATAAAAAAAAAGTTAACCCATGGAACTAATTTACAACAACATTCCTCTAAGATAGGTCAATATATTAAATTAAACTATTTCTTAACTTTATCTCATAACACAGGCTTTCCCACAAATTGAGTATAGAATTTTAAGTATTTTATTGACCTAAAAAAACAAAAATAATTTTCAATTTATAATCCACGAGTACATTGTTTTTATTTATTATTTATTACATCATTTATAATTCCTTAATATTCAAGTTTATTTATAATCTCCATTAATTAAGCAAGAAAATATTTTTTTACAAGATAAACAAACAATATTCCCAATATTCAAAAAAAATATCAGTCCAACATAATCCTTTCCAGTCAATATGTTCAACAGATCTGCTCAACACAATACATTTTTTAAAAAGAGTAATGCACCTGTTTAGGGATCTCTAATTGGAGAGTAAATTAAAGTTAAATGTGTATATTTATTTAATTTTCAACATAGGATAGAAAACAAGAGTGAAAACTGTAAAAAAAAACATTATATTTTTAAAGCATTCTACATACCAATATTTACAATATTAATTACAAAAATTGAAGAAAGTCTGTATGATAAATATTACATAATAGATCAAGAATGGTGCCCCAACACTTGTCCAACAGCAGCAAATTCTTCTTTAGTCAGAGGCTTTAAGTGAAGCCCAGGAACAGGTTCTTCAAATTCTAAGTCCCTCAACTTATTAACTTTCACTTTAAGTTCACTCCTGATTTTGTTTACTTCAACATCTAGAACCCTCTGATCTTCATTGAGCATAGTCTTTGCCTTCTCTTTAGGCAGCCTTACTAACAGTGGTCCGACTGCCATCCATACCTTTTCTTCTTTCATCTTCAAGAGTCCTCTGAGGCCTTCCCTGTTCTCGTTTCTTCTTCGATCTATTGCAACTACTTCTGATTTATCTCTTAATATGTCTTCTGCCAATTCTTCCACTGGCACAAGAGCATTCAAGCTTTTGATTGGATTTTCCATTTGATTTATGGATGCACAAAGAAAAGATTAACACCACTGCATAATAAAACAAAATTACAAGAAGAAATAATTTAAATTTTAGTTAAACCTGAAACTAAAATTCCTTGATGGTCGGAACTTAAGATAAGCAATAATATGTAACCTCTATGTAAACAAACCTAACCTTACATAACCTTTTCATTATGTTGGCAATAGGCTAATTTATTAGTCAGGTACTTAATTATTGATTTCATTTTATAATAAAAAATTAAATTTGCCTATATTAAAACTGCTAATATTATTATTACTTTTCAATGTTTTAAAATTATCGTTTTTAAAGTTCTAGCAAAAGTAAAGCTGGATATTGGGAAGTGGAAACACCTGTTAAGCATGTTGTTTTGACCTGTTGATCAGTATTGTCATAATTCAAAGAATTTTTTACAATTGGTTGGGGTATAGTTTGATGAAGTATCTTTACCAGAATGGATAAGCTCAAGAGATTTTTAAATGGTAACGATAGGGATGATGATAGTACAACTGGTATTTTTCCAGTAAGTTTTAATTATTAATTAATAATTTCAGTTGTTTATGCATTTCAACTTTTAGTTATCTCATTGATATGTATATATACTGTTTCTGTTTTCAGGATTTGGAAAGCCATTCCCTTAGTTGGTCTACCAGGATTAAGGGATTTATTATATGTTTTATATTAGGTCTTATTATTTCAGTGTTTGCTAGTTTATCTTTATTTTTGCATAAGGGTCTTTCGTTGTTTGTTATATTTTACACAATTGGGAATGTTGTATCAATGATGAGGTAAGTGATGCATTTCAAGAAACTATGTTATTAATATTAGTATGTGCTAATTTTGCATGAAAGTTATTTAAAAGATTTGGTCTTTTAGTATCCATATTGGTGGTGAAGCTAATGATAAAATATAATTTCAAATATATTTGGTACCTGAGTTTCAGCTTATCATAGGTTATGATTGATAACATTATTATTTAAATGCACTGGTTAGATTGAAAGTGATGTAGTTTCAGTTTGAAGTTTTCTGATTTTGTTTTGTAAGCTACATCTTTATAGTAAATGCTACTAACATATTACCCCATTGAGACTAGTTGTGGTTATAGCCCGAGACTATAAACAGATTCATATTTATGCTAATGTAGGCTCCAGCTTCAACAGAAAATGATTCCTTGGGGGTGTGATTGTCTTAATTTCATTATGTATCTATTAAACTCATTTTTGTTCCTAATTGTCACTAAAATAATTAATTTCCTAAATTAAATAGTTATAGTATAGTTTTTTAAACACAACTTTAATTATTTGGTGAACTTCCTTGTTGTTTTACCAGGTATTAATATTCTCTTCAGCATTTATGTAAATGAAATGATAAATATTTCGTTTCACCATGATTTAAGCTTTTGTTAGTTCTCATATTGAATTTTTTTTTTCTAAATTGCATCATGCCCTAAGGGAATAGTTTTTTTACTTTATCGTTCCCAACAAGTTGATAATTTTATTTGCTCATAGATGTATATGCTCTATGGCTTTCTCAAAATGTTTATTAATAAATTTTATTTTTAAACTCTAAATATAATACTGCAACTGTGACTTTTCAGAAATCAGTCATTTTATTCCTGAATAAAAAAAAATGTACCTTTGTTTAAAAAAAATATTAAGTGCCCTCTAATTTTTAGGATCTGCGAATTCTACTCTCCCATATGAATTGATTGCCTGTTCTGCATCATGATTATAAAGTAAACAAATTGTTATAAATGGGTCAGAGATGTCAAAAATGGCGTGTTCTTATACTTTTCTTGAAAAAATAGGCAATCGGTAGCTGATAAGTATTAGCATTGGGATCAACTTGATAAGCACATTATCAAATCATCGAAAAGGTTTCTTCTATGGGTAGGCTCCAAAGGGCGAGCGGGAGTATTAGCTAGAAGTATTATTAGTAGAAGATTACTAATAATAATGAAAGGGAGATCTGGACATTAGGTGTTTCTATAGTTGCATCAATGGAAAACCATTTTCTCTTGTTTCAAAATAATAATACAAAAAAAAAGTCAAACATTGAAGGTATAAATAAAAGTTACTTTTGATTTAGAACTAATAAGTTAAACAAAATATAAAAAGTAAATATGTGATCCATATGTTTGATACATAATCCTTGATTAAGTCCTTCAATGTGGTTTGAAATGTTACTTAGTAATAGATAGGTTTTCTTTGCTATTTTTAGATGTGAAAACTGTAGTCGTAGAACTGTCACAACCAACCAACTCATTCTTTATTATGACAGTGGTACCAGTTTAATTTTTATAATGATGACATTGTTATTTAATTATTGTAGTACCTGCTTCCTTATGGGCCCTGTAAAGCAGCTTAAAAGGATGTTTGCAGAAACACGTTTGATAGCTACTATTTTGGTTCTTGTGATGATGGGCCTAACTCTCTTTGCTGCCTTATATGTGAGTCTAATTGCAATTGATTTTTATTCAACAAGTGAGATATTTTAATAAAACCTCTTTTATGCTTTTAGTTTCATAAAGCAGCGATGTCTTTGTTCTTCATGATACTTCAATGGCTTGCAATGACGTGGTATTCTCTTTCTTATATACCGTATGCGAGAGATGGTGTTAAAAAGTTTTTCGAGTCTTGTATTGCATAAAATATTTTTAATTCATATACTTAAATAGGTCTCTATGAATGCCCCACTTGGTCATAAGTTGTAATCAATTTCTAACTTGTTACAATTCTATGTATTATTTATTTTTAATCATATGAATATGGTTCTTTTTGATAACATGTTGGAAATAGTTTTGGGAACTGACCTTAATGATGTAGTTTTATATTATTACATTACACAGATTAAATTATATAGTCCTTAATTTATTTGGAATTAACTAAAATATTTTCATATTCTTCAACTTCAACATGATTTTCGGAAACAATAAAAAAAATTTTTTGTTCATATCACTTTCAAGATCTTATTGTTGAATAACAAAAAAGTGAACCAATTTAATAAATATTAGAGAAAAAAAATCTTTTTTTTTTTTGTTTGGAATTTCTGATAAACTGACTGAATTAAAGTGTCTTTGAACCATGTGTGATATGGTTTGCGAATTGATCTAGCAATAATAATGTGTTTGATGTGATAAAACTGAGACGGAGCCATTGTATGGTATTTAATTATCAGTTTTGATTATGTACAAATGAATAAAATAGTATTAATTTCGCATAAATAAGTGTATATAAATATATATGTATAAATTCTTTTATATATTAAGTTTTATAACTTCATGAACTTCCCAATAATGTCTGGGTTGATAAATTTTTGTTGTATTTCTATATAAAATGATTGATTAATATTTTATTTCAATTTGGATTTGATGAAATTTGCAATCCTGTTTTCGTTACCTGCAAATAGTGATATTTTTTTTTGTATGTGAATTGCTCACATTTCCTCCAAATATTAGCATCAGTGGTCTTAGATTTGTCTGCTTTAGATTTAATCTTTGATTTGAATTATTTGAATTTTAAAAAAAAATTATTAAATATGTAGAAACTTCCTTATTACAACTTGTACCGTGGAGTATCTTATTATTTTATTATAAATAATTCCAAAGTATGAAGACTAATCTCTATTAATGATTCTAGCATTAAAGCTAATTATTATGGTTGTATATTAAGGTGCATTTTCTTTTTATCACAATAATTTTATGAACTATCACCTAAGCGCATTGAGACTGATTGTTGCATTTATGCCAAAATCATTATATAAACTATTTGGATATAAATTTGTAACCTTTTGTAAGAGATATTTTATTACCATACATCTCAAGAGAAGCCCCAAATAAAGTTAATTTTAATATAATTTTGTTTTGTTTTATGTTAACGTATATTGTATTATGAAATATCTATATTTTTATAAGTTATTTATTGTCTAGATCTGTATATTTCTTGATGTAAACTAAAATTGAAATATAAGAAGGTTCCCTGTCAGGTTTGCGGTCAAAAGAGAAACAAAAATAGTTTACAACTATTTATTTTCCGACGTTTCGCCCCACTTTGTAGGGCTTCATCAGGGCTGTTCAAAGGTGAAGGTTGAACAGCTAAAAATATTCAAATATATAATAAAACAGCTAAAATATACTAATATGTCTAAAAAAGGTTTTCAGTAAATAAAGAAATAGAAGATGAGAAAAAAAACAACTAACTAACATAAATAACTAACACGGCTAATAAAATAAACATTTTAAAACATCTGAATAACAACAACTTAAAACTATGGACACAAAAGAAAAAAACAAGAATTTTATTAAAAAAGGATAAATAATTAACAAAAAATAAATCAAACACAAGCTAATAGAAGATGATTAAAACAAATAAGAAACAGAAAATACGTAAATGTAAGTATAAATAGATTAGAAGTATATTGTGAGACAATATTTACAATATGAATATAGCATTTACAAAACTAACTGACAAAATGGACTAAATAAATAAAAGACAAACGAATTATTCGCCAATACATTCTAGACTAAAATTTATTACACGGTGCATTTATAAATTTGATAGCTGTTCAACCTTTACCTTTGAACAGCCCTGCAAAGTGGGGCAAAACGTTCTCTTTTGTCCGCAACCCTGACCATCTTCTTATATATTAATTTTTACGGTCAACTATATATACATATATAAAATTGAAATAAATTTTATAAAATCTACTTTTGTCATTTTTTCCCTTTTTAATTAATCTTTTACATTTTTGCTGCAAGGTAAACCTCAATTTTATCTGTCAGCTATCAATTCCAAGTTTAAGATAATATTATATAGTATATTTTATATCTAATGTGAAATAAAATACAAAAATGTTTACTGTTGCCATGAACAGATCAAAGATATTGAAATTAGAACAATAAAATATTAAAAAAAAGTTAATATCAATAATACTTAGAAAATATTATTTTGATGATATAAGAAAATGTCTATAATTATATATGAAAAGTTATCCTTTATTTCACAAGTTTGAATTGAGAATTATTTACCATTTATAAATAATTGCTGTGAAATACAGGGCTATATAGATATCGGGTAAATTGTCTTGATAAATAACATTTATTTAATCATTTGTATGAAAAATTAATATTTCAATAATTGATAACTAAAAGAAGTTTTTTCAAGACAATGGAACGATGCAGCCTCTATATAAAATAAATGCTCATTGCCATTCACTTGTTCTTAATGATATAAATCACAAAATCATTTTATGAGCTCTATTAAGTTTTTAAAGACTAAAAAACTAATTAACAATTATTTAAAAAAATTAAGATACTACAAAATGGTAATAAAAAAGACAAACAAAAAACTTTCATCTGTTAATACAATTTAACTGATGCTAGGCATTAGAAGACAAAAAAGGTTATTCTCTTTTCAAACAGATTAAAGTAAGATGTATATAATGTATATGTATATATACGATGTATAAGATGTATATATGTACGATATATAAGATGTATATATGTATATGTAATAATGAGTAATAGAGACAGTTGCTAGGGGTGATAATTGTTGCTAAGAAGCGTCACCTAGCAACGGACCGACCATCTTAGTTTTTTATGGCAGGTCTGGCTAATTAGTGGCCGTGGTAGCATCTAAGCAGCCCTGTCTGCCCTTATAATTTAGTAGTTTGGACATTTTTAGTGAGTCATTGCAGTTCGAAACCAGACCTTTTCTGTGTTTCGACTTTAATATAGCAGTTCCGACTAATTAGTGGCCCTGATAGCGTCCTCAGCAGCCCTGTTTGCGTTTATAGTTTGGACATTTGTTGAGTGTTTTAGTCGTCAATACAGTTCGAAACCAGACCACTTCTGTGTTTCGACTTTAATATGAGTTCCGGATAATTAGTGGCCATGAACGTGAGTAACCAACTCTGTCTGCATTCATTTTGTCGGCTCGCCCAATACATTAACAGGACTATTGGATATTTGGACCATTGCAGCGGTTTATTTAGCTACCAGAGTTGCGACCTACACATAATGGCAGCAGAACTATCGAAGTAGAGCAACCCTACGTCGACTAGTATTTATTTATTTGTAAATTAGTTTATTTTATTTTCATCTTCATAATTTATACAACTATTTTATTTTCATCTTCATAATCTATACAACTATTTTATTTTCATCTGATTGGCCTTTTCATTTTTAATTGTATTCATTACTAATCATATTTTGTTTATTTTAGTTTTAGTTTTTAAAACGTATAAATTGAACCAAATAAATGTTTAATCCGAGCCAGTTTGTTTTTTTGTTCATTTTAAAGCCTTCCAACAAAAAGACATAGTCGATTTGAGGAGGCTTTAACAATAATAATATACTATTATCAAGAAATGTTTGTATTTTATTTTTCACAAGTTATCAATGGACTAGATCATTTATAGCCATATGAGCAAGAGTCTTCGTTCCCATAATAATAATAATAATACTGGATTCCAACCCATAGTATTTCATAAACAAAATGTGGCACAATTCTTGAAAAAATATGCACTATCGTCCTCTGTAGAATTTATGAAAATGGATTGAACCAAACTTTGGTTAAAATTCAATGAAAATATTTTATCAATCTCTTTCAGTACCAAACAAACACATAAAAGAAACGTAACACAATGAAAATATAAAAGACCAACACTAAATAGAAAAGGGAACGCAACCAGGCGACATTTGTTCATGAATTGCCAATGGCGCTTAGTTGTATATGAGACAAACAATATATACTGTGAACAATGTTGTTTAATAAAATATCCTTTATTGAGAATTATTCCTGTTTTCCTATTATTGAAAATATTTACAATTCTTTTAATAATTATTTTTTTTTTATCATTAGATGGAAATGAAAAAAAAAAAAACAAATTCCAAATTTTTAATAATAATTATTAAAAAAATAATTTTTATGTTTCATCCATTGAATCAATCAATACATATGCATGTTCATGCACAAACTTAACAGTGGTAAGGTAGGAAAAACAGTTGACATAGAGAAGTCAAGTTTTACAACTGACATTATGAACTAAAGCATTTAAACTAAAACTATATTAAGATAGCTCTACAATAAGTTAATATTAATGTTAAGTAGCACAATAAATTCCAGTCTTAATAATTGGTATGACAACAATTATATAACATTAAAAAAACATCTTAATTTAAATGAAAAGTGTAATTTAGTAAAATGATTATAAACTAAACAATCGTAAAATGGCTTAGGTCAAGAAATACTGACAGAGGAAGGTTAAAAACGATATAAATATAAGTTATATACACTGTTGTTTTACAAATATATATAAATACAGGAATAAGCATTGTTTTTTGTATACATCCAAAAAAATGCAATTCACAATCACTTGGCCGCTCGTTTTCTTTTAACAGGTTCATCTTTCTTAACATAAACTCCAGCCTTGTTGTTGATATTACTCGCTTGTACAGTGGGAGCGTCCCTCCAACTGGGCTTAGGCGCGCTGTCTTTAACTTTCTTTGTTTTCCTCACTGGTCTGCTCGGACTGGCATCATCATCGCCAGGCACCAATGAGTTTGTCTTGTCTTTGATCACTTTCCTTCTGGCTTTCTTAGGTGAAGACATCTCTTCTGCTGATTCAGCTGAATCTGATTTATCATTTACCTCAACCTCTATAGTCTTTCTTTTACCTCGACCCTTTTTTGGAGTTTGGTTCTCATCGTTTACTAAACAAAAATCGAGTTTTCCTTTGGCATTCGGTAATGATTTTAACTCTTTCAGGAACAATTCTTTGCAATATTTATAGTCAGGAGTTTCATCATATTTCAAATTTCCAACATAATACAAATATTCAGCTATAACTATAAACATAAAAAAAATAAAGTATTTTTATTAGTCACTGGATGTGCACAAGCATATAATATTGATAAGCAATAATCAATAACAACTATCAAGCAAATCAGCAGAGAGATTTTTGACCAATTTTAATGAAACTACGTACTTATAGAACTATGAAAGATATTTGCCAGATGGACTAGGTCATTGTGAGTTGGCATTATATCTCTATGGCTCAAATGATAATAATGCCAATATTGTTCTTTATCCTCACAAATCATTTAATTAATAATGAAAAAAAAACTAAGTTTAATTCCATGAGGATGTAGCTGCTATATTTTAATTTCCTTGCGCCCTATTTACCAATATAATATTAACTCTCCCTCAACAATATTAAAGTAAAGTCAATCATCACCACATTTTCTACTGTATTAGGATTCCCATTTAGGATTTTATATTTTAATTTAAATAACTTGATAAGATGTATATAATTTAATATTTAGCCAAATAAAGTTGAAATACCTGTTTTTTAACCATGACAACACATTATCCCCGCGTATGCCACTGAATCTATGTATGCAATCAGCTCATACATGAATATTTTTAAACTAAAGTAATGAAAAAAAGAAAAACCTTTTGAACATGTAAAAAATGTTATTGGAAGTGTGTAAAATAAAAGAATACATAAGTAAATAAATTTACTTAATTTACTATTAATATTACTAATTAATATTAGTTTTTGATATATATAAATAAATTTATATATATCAAAAACTAAATTCAATAATATAAAAAAAAATTGAAGGAATGTTAAAATCCTTTAAGGCAGCAGAACCTAGAATGATCACAGCTGGTGGAAGCTAAACATTGTTCGGGACAATCCAAGGTCAAAGGGAGGTGCTATAGCTCTCCCAACCATAAGCTAGGAAAGTGACACCTCCCTTGACAATAGCTTATCATTATCCGTGGCCTAGATGTTTAACAGTCTATTAAAATTTATAATGAAAAAAAAAGAAGTACTAATTTTGGTTATATATAGTAATGGTAAAACATCTCGAACTTTCAATGTCGTAATCAGGACATAAGAATCAGTTTCAAAAAGCCCTAAAACACTTAAACCCAATTTATATTTTTATTGGCAAATATCCTTTAGCAATAAAAACAAAATGTGCAGTTTGATTAAAATCCCTAAGTGAAACTTGTGCAAACTCATTAATAACTAAAATCCCTAAGTGAAACTTGTGCAAACTCATTAATAACTAAAAAGATGACAAACTAATTTACCTTTAGGAACTTGTGGATAATGTTTAGCCAAATAACTCTTGACATTAGACATTAATTCTTTTTTCTTTTGGTAAACTTTTTCAGGATTTTTCATGTCTTTTTCCCAAGGTAGTGTTGAGCCCATCCATTGAAGTAAATTGAAACCAAGAATTTCCAAGTCACCACGTCGAGTAGGCACTACAGGTTAAAATTTATTATTGATCAAGGATATTACTAAAAAATTTAATTAAAACGTTAAGTAAAAACACTTAAATCATATTTTATTGTTTAAATATCACTCACTTATCAACCGATAAGTGAGTGATATATTAGTATTTATAATAATTTTTTAAAAAAAATTTATTTATTGATATTTACAACTGTACATAAAATACATCAAGTAAATTTGAGGAAATCATAATGGTATGGTACAAGCATGTAGAGAAACTACCCATTGGTAGCACTCTAAAAACATTTTTACAATATAAGGTCTCGAGGCCATCTTCTTGTCAGACACCTCGGAGGATTGTCCGGAATAAAAGAGGAAGCAAGATTAGAAACTAATGGGTTTGAGTGGTTAGGGAGTTTGTAATGGAAGGATTGATATCTGGTTCGGGCTAGATCGGTTACAGATGGAGTTTGTCTAGTAAGTGCTGTAATAGTCGAAATCGACGTGCAGTTTCCTTTCTTTTCAGTCTTGTGTGAGGATTCCAGGTTAGTCGTTTGTCCAGATGTAGTCCAAGATAGTGGATCTGTTCGACAGGGGTAAGGGCAATATTATTGAAGTATACTATACGGCAGTCAGTAGGTTTACGACGTAGGGTAAAGGTAATTTGATGGGATTTGTTGGAATTTATTTTAATCCTCCAATTACGACACCATTCTTCGAGGGCTGTGATATGGGATTGAAGAGTTTGGGATGCAATTAAAGGGTTATTCTTAATAGCGTGCACACATGTGTCATCGGCATATGTGGTGAGGATAGTGTTAGGATTGGTTGGGATGTTTGCTGTATAGATTGGGTAGAGGATGGGACCGATGATACTACCCTGAGGATCACCAGCGGACTGAAAGAAGAGGGATGAATATGAACCATTGCGGTTTACTTTAAATAATCTATCAGTGAGAAAGGAACGAATAATGAGAAAGTATGAAGGAGGTAGGAATTTACGGAGTTTGAAAAGCAGTCCCGGGTGCCAGACTCAAAAGACTCCCACGCAGTACATTTCGCGCTCTAAAGAAGACGAGACAATGTCCGCCACACGAAGACATTGCTGGATAGTGGAAGGTTCAGAATCCAAATTGGTGATCTGGTATTATATGATTGGAATCAAGGATGGGGTATAAGCGTTTCAATCAGCAGTAATATTGTTGAGGGTATAAGCGTTTCAAAATGAGTTTTTCGAGGATTTCGCCCATGATAGGACGGTAGGAGGATGGGTATTCTGCTGGCTTATGGGATTTGGGTATCATTTTGACTATAGATAATTTCCATGGGTCAGGGAAATATGTGGAACGGAGAACAGCGTTATATATGTAGGTGAGAATGGTTATATATGTAGGTGAGAATGGTTATATATGGTAGGAATAGGATGGCTTTTCTAGGAAGAAGTTTTAGGATATGGGATGTTATTAGGTAATATCCAGGAGCTTTGCGGTTAGCTAATCTCTGAATGATACTGGATATATCTGATGGATGAAATGCTTTAGGTGGAAGGGTCAATTGAAGTGGAAAATTTAGTTTTGCTTTAATACATTCAAGATGAATTGGGTTAAGGATATCAGGATGCGGAAGAAAGGTGTTTTCCGAATATTTGCGATTTTTCTTCAGTTCTGGTCCAGCTTTGGGATTCGGTGAGAAGAGGATAATTAAAGTCTTTAAAATTTAGTTGTCCGCCATAATGATTTGTCAGTAGTTGTAAGATTCTCAGTAAAGTTAATTAAATTTTGAATTTTGTATTTTTTAATTTCTACTTTAAGTTTGTTAGTCAATTTGGTGTATTTTATTTGAACAATAAAACCAGTCTTGAAGAAGTTATAAGATTCTGTATTGATATTTGATTTCAATTGAAGATGCAGTCACTAAATACATGTCTTACTGAAAAGTATTGTACGTCAGTGTCTATTGCTAGCTCCAGCAGCCTCCTTATCCATTAAAAATAAAAAAATAAAATTGATGTAAAATTCATATTTTGGTATAATTTAGACTCAATTATAACCAGAAAAAAAAAAAAAGATAAAAAAATATATAGTATCTTAAATTTAAGGGAATAAAAAGATATATGCAAACAAAAATTTAGTTAAAATAACTTTTACCTCCTAAATGCCAATCTTGACTTGTATATTCTATGGTACCGTTGTGAGCTTTTTTGGGATCTCTCTTAAACTCTGCAACGTGATATTTACAAGATAATCCAAAATCGACAAGAAATAGCTGATCTTCAGTACCTTTTTCCAATCCTAATAATAAATTTGCTCCTTTAATATCTCCATGTACGTAGCCGTTATCATGGATGTAATGTAATATATCGATCTAAAATATTAAATAAATATTAAGCACATTTAGATTAGCATTATTTGAATTGGCATTGAGCCAACAATAGACTAAAGCTTATTCAATTTCACAAAGATACGAGCGGATGAAGGTGTTATTTAGATTTTTTCAATAAGAAGAATATTTTAATTATGTACTTTTTGCAAGTTTAATGAGAATGAAAGCGGCATAAGTTAATTTTCTTTAACCGGAAATTAAATTTTTAGTAAATGCACTTAAATTATATATGTATCGTGGTGTTATTTTTCTTCTGTATTTAAAAACTTCACTATTAACAGATTCTTCTATTTAAAAAAAAAAAAAATTGACAACAAATCTTTTTTATTATGTATAAAAGTGACACAAAATTTATTTAATTATATCACTATAACATTTGAACATAAATGAAATAAACAAAAATTGATATTTTAGACTTTATCATTACTAAGCTTTGTTCTTATTTATTATTACAGGAAATTTTCTAAACGTAGAAATAGAACAGTTTGTTTTTACAAGGAAACAATTTCATTTACAAATAAATTAATTTATACAGGTAAAAATTAAAAAAAAAAAGTATTGAAAACAATATGCCTTAAATAATCCATAATATATATTTCCGCACTGCATCATAGTTTCTCGCCAATTGGGCCGACTCCATTTTCAAAAACAAAATGAAACACTTGAGAAAATAATTCAATTTAAAAACTTTTTTAACATTGTTTAGTGGACACTTCAGGTCTATTCTCTTCAAACTGTCATAATTCCTCCAAATACACACCATGTTTATTAATGCTATTTAATAGTACAGTAATACTACATACAAAATTATTTCTATATACTATATACAAAATATATAAAATTAAACAAATTAAACTATATATACTGTGTATATAATATACATATATCATTTCTTTATATTTACATAAAATTAATTTTTTTGCAATGGAGAATAAATGATGTGTAATTTTCATTCTTACTGTCTCAAATACTCTTGAAATTGATTTTTTTTTTCAAACTCATGTGTTTGTAACATACAACCCCTTCATATAATATACCTATATATTATATCATATAAGACATGAGGGTGTCAAGCCTTCAATTATAAGAAGATACCATTAAACAAAACCATATCTTTCTTAGTAGATATCATCAAAAATAAAATAAATAATATTATGTTATTCAATACTAATAATTATTATTATCAAGATGCATATATATCATAAATAAACGTGGGATATGACAAAACTAAAGCAGAAGGACTGCACGGGCTCCTACCTACCTTATAGACATATAGCTTCTTCTACTCTTTTTGTACACTGTAGAATTTTTTTAATTCTATAAGCGTTTCAAGCTTCTTTTTTTTTGAACTTGATCATATAGACCAGTGGTTCCCAAATTTTTTTGTCCTACTGCACCCTTTACAGGAAAAATATTACTAAGCGCCCCCTGGAAATCGTTTTTTTTTTTTAATTTTAAAAACAATTTATAAGAAATGAATATGTATTAATATTTCTACCTTTTTAGTAAAATATAGCAAAGAAAGGTGTAAAATAGAAACATTGAGCTTGGAAATCATAAAACTATTTATTGAACTCAGAATAGAATGTCATACAAAAAAAGTTAAAACATTTCGAAATTATCCTAATGAGAAGGATAAACCTTGGGTGCTTCTACCAATTTAGTAATCCTCGGCTCTATTTTCATCAGCAGTAATATTGTTGACCGTGACAGCTAGTAGTTATTCATCAGCAATAATATTGTGGACCGTGACAGCAAGTAGTTATTCATCAGCAGTAATATTGTGGACCGTGACAG
>NW_027113828.1:716085-746468 GCF_000696795.3 Halyomorpha halys | reverse complement strand
CGTGACAGCTAGTAGTTATTCATCACTGCCCCCCTGAATCGCTGCAGTGCCCACCCACTTTGGGAATCACTGACATAGACAATGCTTAGTTTAAATAAAGCAACATTAATTTTATTTTATTATTATAACTGACTTATTTTATTTATCATTGAAGTGTTAGCTATTTTTCTGTTCAATTATTATAAAAATTAATATACAATCTATTGTATTTTACATATTAATTTGCAAAAAAAAAAAAAAAAAGGTTCATTGAAATGTGAATCTATCTATCTGTGGCACTACAGCCCAATTTGGACCTTGGCCTTCTCAATGAGCCTTCGCCATGTCGGTCTTGTGCGGCCGTTCTCCAGTTGCAGATGCTCAGAAGTTCCCTGGAATCCCTGGTTACGGCATCCTCCCATCACAGCCTTGGCCTGCCTCTTCCTCAGGTCTGATGGAGCCTACAGTCCAGCAACCTTTTGCATGAATTTAGTTTTTATCTGGTTAACCATCATGCCCATTGCTTCTGCTGCTTGAGCTAGCCTCAGAAATGCCTCCATCAGCACCTGAAAGGATCTCACCACCAGGTCCAAGTCATTGGCAAATCCCAGCAACCTGTACCAGCCTGTCAATGATTGTTCCAAACGCTAGTATTCCAGAATCCTTAATTACCTTTTCGAGGGCCAGATTAAACAATTGACATGCGAGGCCATTGCCCTGCCCCACCCCCCTTCTGGACTCATTCTGGTTAGAGGTCTCCCTGAATCCGAACTGAGCATTTCACCTCATCCATTGTGATCCTCATTAGGCACACTAGTCTGGGAGGAATTCCAAGACCGTATAGTGCTTCATATAGCTTGGACCTTTTAATGTTGTCGTAGGCACTCTTGAAATCGACAAACAGATGATGTGTTATTATCCTGTACTCCATAGATTTCTCCAAAATAGTCCTTAGGCTGAACATCTGGTCAACTGTTAATCTTTCTCCCCTGAATCCCGCCTAGTATCTTCCTACTTCCCTTTCAGCAAATGGACGTAGCTTCATGTAATGAACGCTATAAGGAGAAACCTTACAGGCACACTAAAGGAGGGTAATCCCGCGGTAGTTGATGCACTCCAAAATATCTCCTTTCTTATGAACCGGTGTTATTATGCCCATCTTCCATTCCTCTGGGATTCTTTCCTCGATCCAAATGGTTAGGATAATATCATACAGAACTTTATGAATTTCCTTGCTGCCATAACTGAGAAACTCAGCTGTTATTCCATCTTCTCCTGGTGCTTTATTGTTATTAAGGCGACTGAGGGTATCCACGACATCATCAGATGTTGGTGAATCAGGGGGATACAAATCGTCGTGCATGTCATGAGCTGTCTCCGACTCTTCAACACCTTCGTTTAGGAGAGTGCTGAAATATCGGGACCATCTATTGCGAATTTCTTCCTTTCTGGACAGTAGCG
The DNA here is from genome assembly GCF_000696795.3 of Halyomorpha halys. NCBI lineage: Eukaryota > Metazoa > Arthropoda > Insecta > Hemiptera > Pentatomidae > Halyomorpha > Halyomorpha halys. The sequence goes on along the minus strand of NW_027113828.1, from coordinate 745,028 downwards.
AGCCATCTTCCTTCCTACAGGACTTAAGTGAAATGTATATAAACAATTAAAATCTGTTCCGCTACAACACATAAAGGGTCAGGAGTTGAGTACTGTTTATTGAACAACGGTTGTACAAGGAGGTGATTTATTCATGATCATACACGACTGTCAGATTTTTCCCCAATTAAGGATACCTAATTTATGCGGCAGGGTGGACCCCAGAGGGCCCCCAAGGGCTGGGTTTACTCATAGCAACAATAACAGAATAAATAATTATCTGTTGCAGCTGAATTTGAACCCTGGTCCTAGGAGTTAATTGAACACCGCCTTACCACTGAGATACTCTCTTCCCCCACATAAAAAAAAAAAAAATTAACATGTAAATTTACAGATTTTTCTTTTAAAAAGGGTTGTTATTAAACGAAATTTGATAAGATTAAGTTCAATCATTTTTTTTTTACTCTATTAACAAATCACAATCAGATATGGTACAGACCACTACTCCATATTTCATTATATTCAGTTTCTTACACAATAAGAAATTGAAGGGAAAAACAATTAAAATAGCATGCAACAAACAAACCAAAAATTGAATAAAATAGAAATGGTGGGCAAAAGGAATCCAAAGTTGCCTTTATCATCATCAAGACATTCTAGAATAGATATCAAACTTATTTCCTTTATTCTTTATTGAAATAAAGTGAAATAAAATCATTTAAGTACTTATACTTTTATATGTTGATTTTATCATTAATTTTAATTTATTACAAAATAATATGCTTACAATCTGAACTGCGCATCTATAAACAGCAGCTGGAGGAAATCGCCTTTTATTTTTCAAAAACAAATTCCAGAGATCAGCGCCATATCTTTGGATAACTAAGAACCTGTATTTTTCATTTTTGAAGTCGTGAGAACCAGATCCATAGAAAGTTGGAATCCCGAGGATTTTCAAACCCTTTTCATTTTTCCACTTTTGAACTATTGTCAAAAACTAATAATAAATAACTGTCTAATTTAAAGACTTGTTAATCAGTAAATAAAAATTAAAATACTTACTGTCATCAGGTTTAGCGATTTTAATATAAAAATTCTTCTCGACGAATAGAGGTCCATTTTCATGGGGTTCCTAAAAAATACAACTAATATAACAAATGTAATTAAGTGGTTCAAAATTGTGAGAACTAAATAATTTTCTAAAATATTATTATTGTTTTTTGTTTTCTTTTTTAATTGGCCAATAGGAATAAAAAACACACATGCACAGCAAACTACATGAGAGGGGAAAGTAGCTATTATCCTTAAAGTGAGCACTTTTGACTCATATTTTAAAATTATTGTGAGAATAAACAGAACTCTTTTCAAACAATAACTCATTTTATCTCACATGTGGACTTAGCACATTTTTGATCTTCCTCCTTTAATTATTTAAAAAAATAAATAAATAAAAATAAAAAATGAATTAATAAAAATATAATCTGAATAAGTCAAACTTACAATTTTGACAACGTAAGGGTGCGCCTGGTTACTATTACAAGTGCTTGTGGTCGAGGATGCTGCAAAGAAAGAACAAATCAAATGGATCAATACTGCTCTCATTTAAAAAAAAGTATAGAAATAAAACATAATTAAACATAATAACATCAAATATATATTATATGATAATAATCAAATTCAAAACAAAAATAGAAAAAAATTATTTTGCTGTAGTCATTTGGACTACCTTCATGTTGGACAACTTCTGACCCATACAAGAGAAAAAAATTTTCAGTAATCGCAATGGGGTTCTTGTAATTATAGATGTTTTTATAGCTAAACCTCAACCCTCTCTTTGTATAGGCAGTTCCTGTCAAACGTCAGGGAGAATTCAAAGTTACTTCACTTCACAGACATAATTGAATATTTTAATCGATCGAGTGAAGCTGTTCAAAAATCAATTTAAATGAGAAAAAGAGATATCAAATTAATCGAAAAAAGAAAAAACTATGGAAAGAAAGAGATGTAGGGTAAGGGTAAGATATTTTCTATATTGTCAGGAACATGCATGAATACAATCACGGCTTTCCTCGAAACAATCACAACTCAATTTGAGTGAATAGTTTCTTCAATTGGGAAGGGTGATAACTAATAGCATATTATAAACAAAATGAGTGTCCCCTTAGCTGCTCCTCCTTGGAAACGCTGAAAGGAAAAATAAAGTTATCAAGTTAAATGATAGAGGGTTATCCAAAATGGAAATCGGAAAAAAAATAGGTCTACCAAGAACTTCTGTTCAAACAATAATTATAGACAAACAGAAATTGCTAAATGAAATAAATAGTGTATATGTATATATACATAAATAAATAGTGCTTTCTCCATGGAGTTAACAATTATTCAAAGTAGGGCAGTTGAGTTTGTGAAGAGTCGAGGGAAAGAAACTCCTAAAGATAGTCAAGAAACGTTCTGTGCTAGTAAAGAATGGTTCTACCGTTTCAAAAAAAGGTATTCGCTCAACTATATATCATTGCAAAGGGAAGTTGCGAGTGTGAATGAGGAAGTGGTAAAGAATTTTCCAAAAATGTTAGGAGATTTAATTAAAGAAGGAAATCATGCTTCCCAATAAATATTTAATTTTGATGACTATTCTGGAAAAAAATGTCAGCAAAAACTTATTTATTAAAAGGAGACAAATCGATGCCTCTAATGAAGATGTCAAAAGACATACTAATGATATTGCTAGGGTCTAATGCAACAGGAGATTTTAGAATGAAACCCCTTGCTGTCTACCCACTGCTAACCCCATAGCTATGAAAGCTTATGATAAAAACTCTTTTCCAGTGATTTGGAAATCAAATAAAAAAGGTTCGGTTACAGCTACATTTTTTCTAGAATGGTTTGAAAGCCACTTTGTCCCCACAGTAGAGAAGTACTGTGTTCAATGTAATTTGGTGTTTAGGGTATTAATTTTACTAAATTATGTATCAGGGGACCCTCAAAAGTTAGCCGAATTAAATGAAAATGTATGAGCGGTTCATTTTCCTCCAAACAGCATGTCTTTTTACTTCGACCTGCGGACCAAGGAGTAACTGCTCCATTTAAGTTATATTACTTACAAATGACATTTGCTGTTGCTATTAAAGCTATGGGGCAAGAAGGTGGTCCCACCCTGAGAGAATATTGGAAAAAGTATAATATTTTAGAAGCTGCCAAAAATATGTGTAAAGCGTGGTCTCAAGTGAATCAAACATATTTAAAAGAAATACAGAAAAAATTGTGTCCACAATTTTCTAATCAACTAGAAATGTGTCTTCTAGATTTCAAAGGTAATAAAGGCTAATCAACTAGAACTAATGTAGACAGGAATGATACTATTGAGCTTCTTGCTTTTCACGAGGAAGATATAACTGATGATACAATAATCCCTTCGCTATCGATTGTTAGGTTGCAGGTAAACAGTTTAGACTAAATTCTGCATGTTATTGTACAATTTAGATTAAACTCTGCACGTTAATGTAGAATTAAACGGTCCAGTTCTAATAACAGCTACGTCTTATCCTCATTTAAATAGTTGAAATTAGGCCCAGTCTCGCTTCCTCGCAAGCGACCTAAATATTAAGAGGGGCAGTTGTTCCAAGGATATGGAACCTCTGGTAGCTGGGCTTATCACCCATTAGAAATGTACCAATTTCACAGAAATGAAGTTAGCCTCAGGAGTCAGGCAGATAACAATTTAACATTTTATTTTCAAAGACTAATTATTGTAAATAAATAAATTATGAAGAGATAACCATGTAGGGTGTCACCTAACACTTCTATAGCTGAAGTGAAAACATGGCATCCTTTGGTGCCATAGTGAATTTCTTATTAATAGCACCACAACAATACAAACTCACAACTGAAAAGTTTAAAAAGTAACGAGAAATGGCACTTCAATAAAGAAACTTTAGAAAGAGCTTGCCTGAAATAAAGGCAGCTCAATTTCAAAATTAAACATTACAAAAAAATTGACAATGATATGATAACAAATATGTTGCACAGTAACAAATACAAAAAATCTGAAGCTGAACAAGGCTGTTTTGATAAAACAAAACCGAAGTGAGCAATGAAGATTAGCTGTCTTATAACATAAGGTTTGTAACATAATTTCTAAGGAAAACAGCTCAAGGTAAAAACAAATTTAAAGATAGTAAATTTCTAATTTCTTACCACAATATATTTCACCAAATCCACCCTGCCCAATAGAATGTCCTAGTACCCATTCTTTTTTAGCCCTGTCCTTAAGTAGTTCACCAGTGGGAAGTTTCTCAGGAAATTTGTAGCCATTGGCCTTCTTTTGTCTTGGTTTAGCTTTCGGTGCTGCTTTATCCTCTGATGCTTTTCTAGGCATTGCTATATCAACTTACACAAATCAACATTAACTAATCAAAAATATTAATGATAAGAACAAGTTGGACGTAACGTCACTCAATGGCAACTTAATGACCTCGATTATTTACACCAGAAGAAAATTATGTAAAATTACAATTAATACTACAGTATATCATCGCTCAACGAAATTAAATGTAAATTATTGGGATATTTGAAATGTTAGAGCATTATACACCGCGTAACCGTCAACCCACTCGAGATCTTGATCAACCTATTTAAAAACGTATGACAAAAATTAACATCAATGAATAAATTAAAATTGATTTTTATTAATATAAAACTTAATTTTAAATAATATCAATTCCGTTTTTATATTTATAAATTTTATCTAAAGTACTCATATGTATGTATATACTTACAATAACCTGCATATAATCTCATGGAAAAATATTTCGGACTACGTTTATAGAACGAAGTTTAATAATATTTTTAAAAAATATTTTTATATTTGATTTTGGCTTGGAGAAGTAAAGTAATTTTTTGTATGTTTTATTTTTTTTTTTAGCCACTAAGGGGTCATAAGCCAGCAGTTTTTTGAACTTCAACGGCCATTTCTTGAGGAGTTGCCGCAGGTTGTAGTTGTGCCTGTTTTAACTTAGCACATATTTTAAGGTAAATGTTATTGATGAAAACATTCAATTTAGAATTGAACCGTATTCCCCTGATCGTTAACATTAAGTTCTTTTGTTTTTAACGTCATCTAAATATTAAATCAGTCGTAATGTTAATGTGTTTTGGCGCCTAATGATATGTTCATTATACTTTGTTGCAAGAGGCATAAAATATAAATATATTCTGCAATATACTTTTGGTTTTGATATAGGTTTAGAATATTATCCTATGAAATCTTGAATGATGTAGAATCTATTGGAATTAAATCAAGTTATAAATGATTTTCACTAATTCATTGTCCCAGCCCTAATTGATTTTAATTCTGGTTGGTATTTCTAAGTATAAATATATAGCATATTTATGGTTTTTCTGTAGTTTGATTACATGTTTTGTGATGTGATAAGATTCTTATTACAAGTACATTCAATTGATTTTGAGTTCAGAACAAAGGAAAGATAAAATGTCAAAGACGATGTCTTATTGGAAAAGCTAGGAGTTTTTCTGATCATTTTTCATTTTAATATTTAAAATTATATTCATAATTTATGATGCAATTGCAGGTGTTATTCTGCACTCCCGTTGTTTTATTCTACATTTCTACAAACCTAAATTTGAAGAGAAAAGATTCAATAGTTATATCTCAATTTTAGTCCAGCCATTTTGAAATATTAATTGTGCCATTGAAGATTATTTAAAACTTTTTTGATTGGTGTTTATCATTTGAATTTAAATTTATATACATTTTGTTATGTATTTAAGTTAGTATTATCATATCCTTTTTTATTACTTATGGCTCAATTGTAATAATTTAGTCTCAGATTTTAATGAATACATTTTGTTAAATAATCTACGGTATGATGTGTTTCTTCAATATTACATATTTTTTTATAAAAGGACTTATCATAATCACTTGTTTTTTACTTGTCAGGTTTGAAAGTATTTTTTTATTGAACATAAGAGATTTATGATGTTCTTGTATCATCCAATCTTTAAATTAAAATAAGATCAGTCCTGCAACTAGCTGTGAATGACCTAGGGACCATTGTTGATAAAGAAGCTAGATTCAGATTGCTGGTACATTAGCTTAGTATAAATTTAATTACAAAGCTAGAAGTTTGATTAAAATAATAAAATCAAGAAGATGAATAAAAATTTAAAACAGTAAAGACTAAGTTGATTGCTTAAAAAAAAAAAAATACTAATAAATGAAAATATATAATAAAAAAAAAAAATCAATAATATAATGCATAAATACATTGTATTCTTCTTGAGTTTTGTGCAATTGAGTAGTTAACAAGTATTTTTGAACTCGTCAATTGTTACCAAAATCTAATCCCTGTTCACTTGATAATATAATGGATTTATATTTAATTTTTAGATACAATCTATCGAAGCTTGAGCCTAATGTGTTTTTCCAAATCTGGGTAAATGGGAAGATAAAACTTTGTCTATTTGTTCACGCTGATAATCTTTGTCAAGTTCTTATTAAAAGTATAAGTTTATTCCAAGTTTTTTACTTTGTCATATGAATTGCAAAAAGAAGTTCTCTTCTTGAAATTAATAAAACTTTAGAAGAAAAATTATATTTTTTAATTTTATTGAATCATTATTGATTAATTAAGAATTTTGGTTCTACTAAAACTTGTAATAAAACCATGTTATAATAGTATGTTATTGTTACATGATTTTGTCGATAATGACTTTTTTTTTTTTAGCCTAGTTAGAATTTAGCTGTACCTGAATTTCTTAATCTTTAGAAGATAAAAACTTCATATTGCTCACCATTTTGGTTATATGTGGAATATTTGAGAAAATTACAATTTTAATCCAGATTTCTTAAGAATTTCAACTTAGGCAAACAACTGACTTCGTGTTCCCACCCATATTTTCTCATGCCAACTAAGGTTAGATGGAAGGGCCATCTTTGAGATTTTCAACATGTTCTAGCCAGTATTCTGGAAATTTATTTTATTGGTGGTCTTGATGTGAAATAAAATCAGAATTTTACCAAAATTGTGGCTTGATGTTATGTGTGTTGGCTTATCATACTGCTCCAATGGCAGCATTAGAATGCCTTCAATATGTTAAAACTATATATCATGGTTGGGAGTCTGTTAATAGCTCTCTTAAATGTAGAATGATATTATGCAACAGACCAGCTTAGCTCGTCACTATTTTGTTTGTTGTGTTAGGTTACTTGCTTGTAGTTTGTTTTATTATGTTTTTATAACTAATTAAGCAATGGATGACAATAATGATAGTAATGTAATGACAGTTGCCAATTATCTCATCTTAATTCTCTACCTCACAAGTTAGAAGTTCAACAAGGCATTCAGTGGAAAAACTTACACTTTTCACTCAGTTTAGGAATGTTGTAATAAATTAGTTTAATCAAAACTTAGAATTAATAAATAAGATGAAGATTGGAAGGAAAGGTTATAAAACAAGTTGCTCTGAAAATCCGCAGACCTCTTACATTTAACATGACTTAAAATAGGGCTGCTCACAATCCTATACTTATAACATTTATCATGGTAAAACATTTTACAGTTAAGACAGTATCATGAGTATTCCTATTACATTTTTAATTGAATTTGATAAAATAAAGCTGTACCCCTCCTAACCATGAGTTACCACTAACCATTAAGAGTCAGAGGCTCAGTACTCCATAAGAGAGTACTTTTACTAGAGCAATAGTTAAGCAAGGAAGTGATTTGGTCTGAATTATGCTAGACCGCCAGATTTTTCCTCAATTAAGGGTACCCATGTTATGAGGCTGGAGGGCTCCCAAACCCTGAGGGTTGACTCACGACTATTGTAACAGAATAAATAATTATCTGTCACAGGTTGATTCGAACATGGGCCCTTGGAGTTAGTAGCATAGTACCTTTACCACTCAACCTTCCTGCTCTATATGTGTGCGGTGTGTGTGTGTATATATATTTATATATTTTAAATTAAAGGTTTGAACTTAAGGCTGATATATTGGAGCTCAGTGAATATAATTTTTGTTAATTGCAGTTCATCTTTCTTCAGTTACCCTCTTTCTCTCCCTCCCACTAAGTTCTTATATTAACATAAGGTCAGCTTCCCACTCCCTCTCTCACTAAGTTCTTATATTAACAAAAGGTCAACTTCATTAATATAGATATTAATTTTAATGTTTCTATATTTATCAGGTATTTATTCTAATCGTTATATTGTTTTATATTTCAGCTCTTAATTTCAAAATGCCTTCTCAAGAAAATGACGTTCCAAGCCGTTTTAGGAAATTTAAGAACAGGGGTAAAGATTCAGAGGTATGAAGTCATTTATCTCTCTATACTTTTTGGGTTTCTTCGATGAAATGTTATTAATTTTTATTTATTTTTTAAGGAAATGCGAAGGAGGCGGAATGAAGTCAGCATTGAACTACGGAAAGCTAAAAAAGATGAGCAATTGCTTAAGAGGAGAAATATGTCAAGTATTGACGAACCGGTCAGTCCCCTTCACGACAACAATTCCAGGATGTTAACAACTATCGAAGAGATAACTGCTGGTAAGGTGGAGCAATGATATTGGAATTTTATCTGATCTTTTATGCTTTAGTACATTAATTAATTTTGTAACTTTCAGGTATGCATAGCAATGATGAACAGCTACAATTCATCGCAACCCAGTCTGCACGTAAGACACTAAGTAGAGAAAAAAATCCACCCATTGATACCCTCATTGATTCTGGGCTCGTGCCTCGATGTATTGAATTCTTATCATATTCTCACAAGTATGAAAACTTGTTAATTAATTTAATTTTGTTGAAATTTAAACCCTTTTGGACCTGGTTCTTCTTTGGAAAAATCTATGTTTTGTAGGCTAAACATTATCTAAAAAAAAAAACCTTTTTTTTTTTTCAAACTTTTGTAAGCAGTATTTTAGGAGTTGTACCATATGCATTTAATTGGATATTGGGTTTTATGTGCTAGTGAACAAAATACTAATATACCAGAGATTCCCAATACTTTTTTGTTTGTGGCTCCCTAAATAATCGGAGTTTTTCCGTGGTACCCTTAATACATCAAATTTTTTTTATAAATTTTTGACTTTCTTGAAAAATTAGAAAACTTTTTTTTTTAAAGCGGTTACCCATTTAGCAGTGAAAAATTAAAGACATACTATTTTCGTACTATTTAGTGACTAAATGCTTGTGCACTAGCCATTCTAAAAGATGCGGATTAGAAAGAAAATGAAAGACTCGAAAGCTGCTATATTCTTGGAATTTTGTCAGCATACACGATTTTTGGCACAAAAATTAGAAATACCAAGAAACTTGCCGAATTGTTTAATTAAATACTTCGCGGCACCCCGTGGAGTTGTGGCTCATACTTAGGGAATCATTTTTAATAAACATTTACAAAATGAAAAAAACTGTTACATTTGTCTGATAATTTTTAGTTACAGTCATTTAATCATATCACTTTTATTTTTAAAAAAATCTAATATGCACATCACAACACCCCGTAACACAATCCTCAGTTGTTGAAGACTGCTATGTAGCACTCAACAAACTCTCATGCATTAATAAAGTCAGCATTGAATGGTGCCGGGGCTGAGTGTCTCTATACAGGTCACCTTAGACATTATAAACGTATGTTTAACCTCAAGCTTACTGAGTCACCCTTATGCAGATTCTGCAGCACAGAGGATGAGACAGCATACCACATTATATGCTGGTGTGTCCAATTTGTGGGTTTGAGATTCGTACTGTTTGGGGTGGGTCGGGTTGTAGATTCCAAACAGTATGAGCTGATTAATTTCTCAAGCTTACTCAGATTCCTAGAATCTATATACCTTAAGCTCATCGAGCTGCTAGGCTGCACTGCTTACTTTTTGTTCTCACTATATTTCCATTTGTATACGTGTAACGTACTACTATTACTATGTTTCCTTCATTCCATGGTTGTTATGATAACAGTGAAAAAGTTTTGATAAGCTGTTGCCTTAACAATAACAAACATATAATAATATTTATTACCTCCTTAGTTAATTATAAAATTCTTCCATAGTTAATGTTAATTCATTTTTCATTATCCCTCAACAATTAGGGATGATTATTTATATATATATATATATATATTGAGAGGAAGTTTTTGAGAATTATTGATTAAAGCCCTCTGAATATTTCAGCCAGAATAAAACCTTGTTGATGTTGAAGACGACCTGATTTTACATTTATATGATTAGTTTGAGTAAAATGAATGATATAAAGTGACACTTCTGATTATGAGAAAAGTTACTTTAAAGTCCTAAGCTTTGATAGCTAATTTCAGTTTCATACAAGTTACAGTTTTTGAGCCTGGTTTACTTGTATGTTTCATATATATTTAATGAAGAGGAAAAAAAAAAAAAGTAATAAAAATTGAAATGAAGTGTTATGAAAGTCATAAAAAATGTCTGCCTTTTTCAATTTATTAATTGAAAATACTTAACATTGTTCTCAATTTCTATATTCGTTTTGTTGATTGTCTGAAACTCTAATATTATTTTTGTTGTTATCAAACGATGGAAATATGTTTGCCATCCAGTCTCATTTCTTTAAGTTCTTATTCCAATCTTTTTTCTTTTTTTTTTTATTATTGAGATTAAAAATGTCTGCTAAAATTAGAAATATATATATAACTTTTTTTCATCAATTTTCTTTCTTCCTTGATCTCTCCATGATGAGGGTATCTAACTAACAGAGTCTAGCTCATACTGATATGATTATATATTCACTGGTTCAGAAAACTAAAATTAATGGCACACCTGCCTTCTGCCTGTTGGTAGTTAATAGTTAACTTAATTGTAGTATTGTAAAGATTTGTCCAATATGATGGAATCTAGGTCTGAAGGAGTTATGTAATTTATTTGCTGTTTTCAACAATTTTTGGTTATAATTAATAAACTATTTGCTTCTAGCCCTTCATTACAATTTGAAGCCGCTTGGGCCCTAACAAATGTGGCTTCGGGAACCTCGTCCCAAACTCTGACTGTGATAAAAGGTGGCGCCATTCCAAAACTGGTATCTCTCCTATCGTCTCCCTACCCGCACGTTGCCGAGCAAGCGGTTTGGGCTCTAGGAAATATTGCAGGTGATGGGTCAGAAGCAAGGGACATGGTTCTTGAGTGCTTGGCTATGCCTGCTTTATTGGAGTTGATTAAACCAGATACAAGTGTAAGAATTTAATTGTGCTTATCCCTTATATTTATATTTGTCAATTCCAAAATATCACTAAATAAATTAAATTACTAGTACAGTGTAATGATGGTAGTTCAAACTGTCGCAAAAAAAAAATAATAATAATAAATAAAAAAAAAACTATTTATTTTTAGAAAGCTCAGTAGGCAATAACATTTTTGTTTTCAAATAAAAGTTCACATGTGTAAAGGACATTTTTAAGTCAAAATTAGAAATTTTTATAGTTTCGATATCAGGCAATAGACTACCTGTAGTTACCTCTCAGGTAAACTCCTATAGAAGCGTTCATTATATATTTAGTTAAAATTGATATGAATCTGAAATACATAATATCTAATGTTTAATCATTTGATTCTAACAAAAACTAATTTAATTAATAGTTGAAATATGTATAATACTAATTTTTTATCTCATTTTAATTAAATCCATACAAAGAGTATGTTTTATTATACTTTTTTCAGTTATAAATGAAGAATGTTATCTCTTTAACAAATTAAATCATGACTTAGTGACAATACAAAAGAAACCAATTTTTTGAAAATTTGAAACTGAAAGTTGCAATGAAATATGTTTAAAATAATTACATACATTCATATTGTTTACTTTTTTTCCTAATACTTTCTGTAATCTGAACACCCCCCTGGAACAATTAGTTGCGATTACTGAGATTACACTGTAATTTGTTTTCTTACTTTTTCTGTTATATGTGTCAATTAAAATTGTTTCTTTATACCTTTGCACGTTAATTTATTTTGAACTTATTTTATTTTTTTAATTTAACTTAAAACGTGGAACTTAATTTAACTTTCTCATTCTCTTCTGTTTAAATCTATCCCTTTTTAAAGATATGTTTTACTTTAGTTGAAACTTGTGTATTAGTAAATTTTTAAAATTAATAAAGAATGTCTGTTGTTTTAGGTATCATTTCTTCGAAACATCGTGTGGAGCTTGTCCAACCTGTGCCGAAACAAAAATCCTCCCCCTCCATTTCACATGGTCAAAATATGCCTGCCTTACCTCTGCAAACTTTTGAATTATTCGGATAACGAAGTCATAAGTAATTATATATGTTTTATTTTTTAGTTATTACTTTTAATGGCTTTAATTGATATGACTGGTCAACAAAAATTTTGATTTCTATTTTTCCTAAAATGTTAACAATTTTCATTGTTGTTTCTCATTTTTTAATTACCTTCTAAAATATTCTGTAACAATAATCATGTCAATAAACAAATTAGTAAATTGAATTAGCTTTTGTTTGAGCCCATTAGAATAGTAGTGTAGGCTCAATGGTTCTCTTTGAGATAGCAGATAACAAAAAATATTGACAACTGGAATGGGATAGAATTTTTTTGGGGGGAGGAAACTACTTAAGTTGTATTAAATTAAATTACAATACAAAGTATGAATATAATATATAAAAACCAGATATAACCAAAGTTACTTAAAACTGGTTCTACGCAATTGTCTATAGTTCTAATATTTCTGAAATGAAAAGCCAACCAAAGTTACTTGAAATTGCTTCTACGCGATTGTCTATTGTTGTAATATTTCTGGCAATGTTTCACAAAATAAGAGATAAAATTAACGTAATAATTTTTTACTTTCGGGGAAAATTATCTTCGGGAGAGCTGTTGTATCTTGAAAATAAATGGTTGTTTGGAATTGTAACTAATTTCATTAAATTCCATGATGAAACTAAATGCACAGCATGATGTAGGTTTGTCGTTAAATAAAATAGCTCTAATTTTTCTTTGTTTATAATTCAATGTCTAGAATTAAAATTACATGTTAAAATATAAACACAGAAATGGAAATTGTTTTCTTGCTGACCTGTGAAATAATTAAAATGTTTTAGCTGATACCTGCTGGGCTTTGTCTTATTTAACCGACGGACCAAATGATAAAATACAGGCAGTAATCGATAGCGGTGTAGTTCCTCGGCTGGTGCAGCTGCTAATGAGCAGTGAAGTGTCCGTTTTAACACCCGCTCTAAGGACGGTTGGCAACATTGTCACTGGGAACGATTCTCAGGTTTGTTCCATATTATTTTTCTTAATTGTAGAGTTATTTGTTATAGTTACTTACACCGTACTTCTATTATTTAGACTGATTATATCATCGCTGCGGGTGGTTTACAACAATTGGCCCTTTTATTACAACATACAAAGGCAAACATAATCAAAGAATCTGCTTGGACTATTTCAAATATCACCGCTGGTAATACAGAGCAGATAGAACACGTTATTAATAATGGAATATTGACGCCCCTACTCGATGTCCTGAAAAAGGGAGACTATCGATCGCAGAAAGAGGCAGCATGGGCCATCACCAACCTGACGTCCGGTGGCAGCCTGGAGCAGCTAGCGACCGTCGTTCGAGTGGGAGCTATCCCGCCCATGTGTGCTCTGTTAGACAGCCAAGATTGGAAGACTGTTACTGTCATTCTTGATGGTCTTTCAAATTTACTTCAGGTAAAATGAACGTATTTTTGCTTGCCAGATATTAATACAAAATATATTTTTCAGTGGTAGCATTCTTATTGCTAAATCACTTTTTGGTTTTGTATAATATTGTACAAAGTAAAGTTTTTGACTCTACTGATACTGAACTCCATCTGTTGTGTTTTATAAATTGTGGTGTTAGGTTATAAAACATGGTAACTGACAGAATATAAACTTATACCATGTCAAAATAATTGTTTGCTATGCTTAATGTTTGGCCAGTAGTCACAATTACTTGAAATAAACATTCTATTAAAAAATCAAAGTTCCTAAAGATTCTTTCAAAAATTTATGAATTATCCTTCAAAAAACTGGTGATGCCTAAAATTTCAATTGTTATCAAATTTCAGTTACTATGATTTACAATTGGAGGCCTCAACTATAGGCAGTTGCTGTTTGAAGTCACTTTGTTAGCCAATGAGCAGTGAGCCTTAGTCAATTCTGAGTCAAGTTGCTGCAAAATATTAAATTGAGTTTTTAACCTGTTAAAAAATAAATTTAATTGAAAAATAAAGCTGTCAAATTAATTAAAAAAGGAGAAGATGGAAAAGGAAGTGTGTGATCTGACATTAATGGATATAGTCTTTTCGCTAAAACATTGACATCCAATACGAGTCAAATTTCTTTCTTTCTCTACTTTCTAATGTTATGTGTAATGGAAATGCGTGATAAAAATGTTCTATCTTGTATGGTTTATGAAAACTGGAATGCTATTACGCTGGAAACAAAAAATGAGAGAGTTAGTTGACAAGTGAAATTAGGTTTAGTGAAAACTGTAGTTTAGTCAATAATTAAAAACAAAAAGGGCTTTGCTAAATGAAATCATAAGGAAGCACTTGTTATTTCATTTAGCAATGGATTTAACAAAGTATATTTACAGTTTTATCCAACAGGATTTTTTTTTCCTTTACCTTCCCTCCTACCTGATACGTGGGAAGGAGGGAGTTATCCTACTGATAACCAACCTACTTGAGTGTGAGGGTCAAGTTTTCATTGGTGGGGTAAAAGTCGACTTACCCAGGCTGGAATCGAACCAGCGCTGCTGTAGTTTCAAGGTTGGTAAGGTGATCAACTCGCTGAGCTACTATGTCCAAAGATTTGGGATTAAGTCACTTAAAGACATTTTGTAGTTATTTCATGGCTAATAATTTTCCTATTTGGAATAAAGCAAAATTGTCTTCACTGTCAGAAAAAGCATATAGGAATAAAAAGTGCTCTCTGCTAGATTTGCCATTCAAAGTTCTCAACTATACTCCTAGTTGATTAGTTGTCAATTTATTAATTGGTATGGTTTTATATGATTGATGGTTATATTAGTTATTTTCAACAAGTTTTCTAAGGTATTAATTTTTGGTTTTACAGGCAGCTGAAAAAACTGGCGAGGTCGAAAGGGTAGCGATAATGATTGAAGAATGTGGAGGTCTTGAAAAGATCGAAATGTTACAACATCACGAAAATGAACAGGTCTACCAGAAGTGCTCTAATATCATCGAACAGTTCTTTTCAGCACCAGTCAGTATTTATTATTATTATTATATATATTTACGTTTTTTATTATTATTCTATGATTAACTTTGAATTCTATGCTTTGGCACAGGAAGAAGACGAGACACTGCCAACGGCAAATGATGGTAATGGTCATTTGAACTTTTGTGTTAGCTCAGAGAGGAACATCAATTTCTAAACCATTCGTTATATTTTTATGTTTCGTCTATAAGTGTTATGAGATTTATTAATGTTATCCTGTATTATAATTTTGTATTGAATATTTGTTAATTGTACGCATTTATATTATAAAATAAGACTTTTTTTACTTGGTAGGGCATTTAAGAAAAGAAAAAAAAAGATTATTTTCATTGATGATTAATTTTTAAATTAAAAGGAAATAAAGTTGTTTCATTAATAACTTATCTGTTTATATTTATATTTCATTCCTGTTCTGTCACAATATTTAATAACCCTGTATTAGAAATGGAGATAAAGGGATTCTGTAGCTGCTGATTTGGTTGACTCATTGCTTCACAGGCGGTTGAAATCACTTATCAAGAGTAACTTAAAAAACTTTCCAGTTGAGGTCATTGCTATTAAAATACTAATGGCAAGTTCCAATGCCCCAATTTTTAAAGCTCCAATCAAAGTTTCTATTGATAAACCTTAAAAAAGGACACGAGCCTATATGGTAACTATAATATTTTCATCATAAATTTGCTAACGATACAAGGTAACTTGAAGTTAATTGGAAACATTTCAACTTGCTGTTAATCCTCTTATCTTAATCCAAATGATGGACTATAGGTGGCAGCACACTGGCAATAGGTTTCCTCTTATTAATGGCAGGAGCACCATAGGGACTGATTTATTTATATATAAGTTTTGAGCCTAACAACAAAACGTTGTGAATCCAAAGTAGCCCATCATTTTTATCTTATCAGCTTCTATTATGCAACCCGCAAATTTATAGGTTTCAGGGTCATCAATAGAAGACTTGATAAAAAACCAGTTAATCCAATCCCATCTCGAAGACTGAAGCCCAGGTTGCTGTAGATTGTCATTACTACTATTTTATTTATTGTTTCTCTTTGTCTTTTTCTCAAATTAACTTTTTATTCTCATTAGAAGTGAATTATTTATTTTATTAAATCTATAAATGTCAGTTGTTTTTAACTTTTCTTTTGTTTCTCTCTCTTAAGAACTATTTTTTTTTTTTTTAATTTTTGATTATGTTTGTGAGTGTATATATATTATAATAATTTTATTATTGAACAAAAAAATCTTACTGTTATATTAACCACATAAGGCCTACCAGGCAGATCTGACAGAATAAAAAAAAGAGGGTTGAAGTTTATATTTAATACCTGCGAAATTGTGCCAGAAGTTATTACTTGGTCATGCGGGGGTAGTCGATTTGATGAAGAAAATAAAAGGTTAGTTATTTGAAATAAACAAAATTAAAGGTAGTATAGAGAGACTTTAACTTTAAGCTGATTGAAGATAACTAAGCATTTAAGCCCTTCTGTCCTTCATATGAGAACGAAACCTAGCTCTTATCCAAGGCAACTTAGAATTGTATCGTAGCTATATGAGTCAATTCTTACCTCCTTATTTCAGTTAGTAATAAATTAATTTTATAAGCGATATTGAGGCTTGCAATTTCCAATAAAAATACAAGCAAAGGTTTCATTTAAAAAAAAAAAAGTAAATTTGTCTAAAATGTTTTAGTTAAAAAATTAACAACTGTCATAATGGTATAATACACTTATGCTAGTAATACTTTTATGTAGAACACATCTTTAAATTATAAGTAATTAAAGGAAAATATTTAATTTTTAATTATGAGAGATACTTGACCGTGGATGATAAATGAGGAGAAGATGGTTGGGGGTGCGGTCAATGAAAAACACAAATAAGTATGACTAACTTATTTTAATGTGCCGACGTTTCGGCTAGAGTTTCTAGCCTTCTTCAGGGCTAAAAACAAAACAAGATAACAACCACAGTAAGTATAGAAAAATAAAAAAATGTAAAAAGGAAGTATAAACAGAATAATTTTACACATACAATGAATAATTTTACAAAATAGAATTAATAAAATGAAGTGATGAGAGAAGCGGGAAATAAAATGTATACATAGGTAATTGAAAAAGCGGGTACAATAACTTACTTAAGGAAATGAAATAAAAATAAAGTTATATAATGCAAAGAAGTATGAACATATTAGTTATTATTAATTTAAAATTTAAATATGAAAAGAAAATGAAAATGTGGAGGAAGAAAATATATGTAACAATAATAGATGATAAAGAGGCAAATTATAAGTATAGTGTACAAAACTTATAACGCGGGTAAGGAAAATGTATAAAAGTGGAGAAAATAAGGGGAAAGAAAAAAAAAAGAAGAATAAAAACGAACCTGTTCGCTGGAAGATCGAGCGACTAATGGTTACAGCGCAAATGGTGGTCAAACTCAGAATTAAAAAAGCCGTTACAGCAATGACTAAGTGTTTTTTATAAAGAAAACGTTACGGGAGGGTGAAAATAAATAATAATAACTAATATTTTCATACTTCTTTGCATTATATAACTTTATTTTTATTTTATTTCCTTAAGTAAGTTATTGTACCCGCTTTTTCAATTACCTATGTATACATTTTATTAATTCTATTTTGTAAAATTATTCATTGTATGTGTAAAATTATTTTGTTTATATATATATTCAACTATATATACATATATTCTGTTTATACTTTCTTTTTATATTTTTTTATTTTTCTATACTTACTGTGGGGTTGTTATCTTGTTTTGTTTTTAGCCCTGAAGAAGGCTAGAAACTCTAGCCGAAACGTCGGCACATTAAAATAAGTTAATCATACTTATTTGTGTTTTTCATTGACCGCACCCCCAACCATCTTCTCCTCATTTAATTTTTAAATATAGCTAAAATAATGTTTTGTTTGGTTCAATAATATTAAAGCTATTTAGAAGAAGTAATTTAACCATCAAAAATTTGGAATTTGTTGATAAAAATTAAATATCAACTTTAATTCAGTGTTATTGTAATTGTTACTTTGTGTAATAGATAAGGAGAAATTTATTTTAGAGAACATTCGCAACAGATATAAATTAAAGCTCAGTTCAGTGCTCCGTTAATAGAAGTTGAACAATTGTATTTGGTTGGGGGAATATTATGATAATTGTTAAGACCGAGTGACTAACAATAATAATATTGACTAAGAGATGAGAATATTTTATATTGAAAGGTAATGAAATTTCTGCAAGAAGACCTTCAAAATGATTCTAATAATTTTATTTAAAAAATAGATTAATATAACTTTTTTAGGAGTGGGCTGATACCTTAAAGATTTTGAGAAGCTGGGCAGAGGAAAACAAAATGATTTTCAACACTCAAAAGACAGTATAGCAACTATTTACCCTTTCTACAAAGCAGCATGAGCTCCGAGTGAATCTTGATAATCAGGCTGTTAGCAGGACTCATGAAGCGAAATATCTAGGACTGATCCTGGATGATAAGTTAGTCTGGGCTAAGCAATGTAAGCATGCTGCAGATAAAGGAGAATCAAGACTGCGACTTATGAAACGAATCACAGGCATAAAATGGGGAGCAACCGCTGAGGTTTTAAGACATACTTATAGGACATATATAAAACCAGTCCTGGAATATGGCTCAGGTATTATGGTTACAGCTACCAATTCAGTATGTCCCAGAAGTTGACCTTTCTGTTCGGTCTTAACTTCTTAGTTCTATCCAGCCTCACAATTTAACATTTCCATTTCATCTGCTGCGATATTATTCTGATCTTATTAACCTGAGGTACACTTAGCAATTACGCATTGTATGGCCTCCAATAAGATTAGTAAATAACAACGAACTTTATTTCAGTAGCAGGATAGGTGTATTCTTACATAGTACACCATTAATGCTGAATACCCGTATCACTGAAAGGTGAAGTAGGAGGGAAAAGAAGTTCTCTAAGTTATTCATTCCTCCTCCATCATTGAGAATTATCGCTTCTTAAGAGTGATATCTTAAAAGCAGTTCTTATCAGTTTACAAGTCGATGTGTGAGCATTAAATAGATAACAATAAGTATTGATCTCGTCAGCACAAGAAGATACAGAAGACTAAAATAGAAAGTATACACACATACAGTCAAAAGGCAATAAATTGCTAACTATTTTTTGTTCCATTTCTGAATCCAATACACAAATACAAGTCTTGCTTGTATTGTCTAACTGGTAACAGGAAATTCTAAAGGCTGATGGCATTTCCGATTAATTTGAATGAACCATTTTAATAAAATATACTGCATTTGTACAGAATCAAGCTTTATCATCTTTCTGAAAAATGACATAAACTTTCATAAAAGAGTCTATTAAAGAGTTTGCTCAAATCAAAACACAATCTTAAAATCACTCATTTAAAAAAAAAAAAAGGCAGTGTATCATTGAGCGGCATCCTTAAACGTAAAATAAAATATTAATTTGAAAAAAAAAACTCTTAATTTTTCTCGCTTAGTTCCAAGTGGGAAACAAAATATCTATTTAAAAACATATATTCGAGGAAACAATTGGAAGGACTTCAAAAGCTTATAGCAAAATCTTAACAATTTTTGGCTTTTATATCACTAGAAATACTTAAAAATGTACAAATATATCAAACCAATTCATGATTAACATAAGACACTGAAAGCCATATTCCATACCTATCTAATCTTTATATTTTATATCAAACTTCAATGAACCTACATATACAATAAGGATCAACAAAATCTTTTTTGAAATTGTGTTTTATAAGCTGTACCGATAATTTTTCACTGAACAAATCCAAGGTACGGTTATCACAATTAGATATCACATTGTGTTTTGTTAGGACATAAAAATTATCGATATAGCTTACGAAAAAACAAAATAAATATTGAACAATCAATGTTGGTTGATTTCTTCTTGGATATTTTGCTTAAAATAATTTAAAGAGTTAAACGCTTGGAGAGAACATAAACACATAAAAAAAGTTCATGAATTGAAGAGCCAAATGGAAAATATGTGATATTTTATAAAAGTTCAAGAATTGAAGAGCTAAATGGAAGAAGATGTTATACGATATTTTATTTTAAAAAATGGACTTGCTTGGAATATTTTAAATATTCCTTTCAACAAGGAACCTCATTTGATTTTTCAAAGCCTTAGATTTTTTGTAGTTGTCTGAACTTGGTTGACTTTTCCAGTCTAAAATAGCAACTAAAATTTATTAAGTTCTAATTTCTATTCTATTATTAAGTGCTCAGGAGAGCAGTTTGAACAGAGATTTTCTTCACAATAACAGGGTACTGATTTTTTTTTAAGCATATAAATCTGTTATTAGTTGGAGGTGTCAAAGTGGCTTCTGCAGTGATTGCCTTCCATCAAACCAGGTATAACACACCACGTAGCTCATATTTAGTTGATAACACAATAGGAATGCCCAAATAATATTTGGTCCAAGATAGAAATGGAATCAACAGCATGCAACAAAGTTATGGAATCTTATGAAAAGTGGGGGTTAATATCAATTACTAAAAAAACAGGACAGAGGACTTAAGCACCTCATCATGATGTATAATTGATAAAGGCATGATGACAGTGGAGAAGTTCAAATATCTGGGCTCAATATTCAACAGTGAAGGAAATTATGCCAAATATATTGGGCAGGGGATAGGAGAAGGAAGAAAATCCATTTAAATGTTAAGTTTTGTCCCCTGGAGCTCGAGTATATAGCCCAATAACAAGAGGCTGAGTCTCTTAATGGAGTATATAACATTCTCGCAGGTACGGGCCATTAATGCTAGGATCTGAAAAGGCTGTTAGCCTTCCAAATGGACTTTTGCAGAAGAGCAGCGAGAAACACATATGTGAAAGGTGGAAAAGAACATACTTTCAACCGTAGAATAAAAAAGATTAAGTTAGTTTGAATATGTTAAAAAAATGTTGGCAGAAAGATTGACAATGGAATAGGAAGACCTACAGTAAAATGGAATGATCAAGTGGAAGAAAGTTTGGTAAGGAAGAGCAAAATCTTCAATAGAGAAGGCTGGGAAAACATTTTGAAAGACATTTAGCTCAAGGAAAATCACATTAGTGGAAAATTCCTTTAAAAATAAAAAAGTAACTCTGCCAACAAACAGCCTCAGAAGCAGCCTTCTATATCACTGGTTAAAGCAAAAATGTGAAATGATAAGAAATAGACATTGTGTCCTTAACAACAGATGTCTTCTTTCATTTAACTCTTCAATTATAAACAATTGAACTTTCCTAATTTAATTGATAAATTTAAAAGCTGTTGGTAAACAATCTCTTCAAGTAAGGTACTCAAAATTGTGTCATTAGTGGAAATATTTTTGCAATAAGATAAGATCAATAATATTTTTGCAATAAGATAAGATCAATAATATTTTTGCAATAAGATAAGATCAATAATATTTTTGCAATAAGATAAGATCAATAATATTTTTGCAATAAGATAAGATCAATAATATTTTTGCAATAAGATATGATCAATAATATCGATGATGAGTTAACTGTTGACTATGGATAATACATATGAGGAGAAGATGGTTGGGGGTGTGGTCAGTGAACAATACAATAAGTTAAACCTTATTTATTAGTCCCAATGTTTTGGTCAGAATTTCAAACCTTCATCAGGGCTAAGAACAAAAAACAAGATAACAACCATATTGATGGTCGATCTGATGAAGGCATGAAATTCTAGCCGAAATGTTGGCACTAATAAGTAAATTTTTCACTGACTGCGCCGCCAATCATCTCCCTCTCAATAGATCAATAATATCACTTATCTCAATAAGATAACATCTATAACATTACAGAACTGAATAACAGATAACATTTATAAGATTACATAAATGTTCTAAATACAAAAAAAACTTAGAGATGCAGACTTATGGTTAGATTCGACTTATAACACATATGGACACTTTCACAAATATATCAAAAGCCAAGTTGTAAACAACTTTTTACAAACATACATAGTAAAGCTTCATTACTAATGACTAATATTACAAATTATTATTAACTATATTACATCTTTATAATTATTATACATATTACAAAAAATTACAATACATATTTATAACTAACTTTTGGAACAAAATGTTCATCACAATGGATTTTTTTTATATAAATAATAAAATATTTTATAGCTATCAGTTTCGTATCATTATTATACTTTCCAGTTTCGATGACCATCTTTGAAGTTTTATCCAAATTAATATGTAAATTGTTTCACATTTTTGTTTAGTCCAAAATGTTAATCAAAGATGATGCTTTTCTGAAGTATCAATAAATACAAATTTTATCAGTTCTTGAAAGGAATAATTTATCCAAAGTAAAATATTTGAAGAAATTAAGTTTGTTTCCTTAGTATTGGAGTAAGTTTGAAATTCTCCAGCAGTCAGCATTTATGTTCAATTTGATGCTGGACCAATGAGCTTATTATAATTATCCAGCAGTCAGCATTTATGTTATGTTATCAATTTGATGTTGAACCAACGAGCTTATTATAATTAACAATGTGCTGTTTAAATAAACAGAGCTACTTTTTTGAGAAGATGACTGAATGATTCTCATTGATTCTTGTACTACTGAAAAATGTTTTCTATTCCCACTCCTTTTAGAGTTTTAGGAATTCTTCAGACTTTATCTTCTTAAATATAGATTTACTAAGCAATGTATTAAAGCTTAGCCATTTTTCTTGATATAGTTGCCTTCATTCTACAACAAATGAAATCATTTTCCTCTCATAGAATGAAGCATTAAATAACAGAACTGAAACTAAATGAAAACAGAACCACCATCTGTGATGTATTAATTAAATTATATATTGTACATTCTAAATCGATTACAAAACATTTATGAAATTGAGAAACCGTTTTGTATATTAATGTTTTTAAAATGGATATATTACTAATCATGAATATTTACAAACGATGTTCAAGTTTGAGTTACCTCAAAATAATATCTATACATGGTAACTACAATCGTCAATTTTATCTCCATTGACCTAATTAATGTTCCTAAAATTATTAGAATTAAAAAGCTATAATATAATAATTTCATCTGTATTTCTAGATTGGTAAAAAATTAATTTACAAAAGAATTTTATGTTCTATTTGATCGTAAAATTGTGCAAAATTTTACTATAAATAGGCTTTATATTTTCTGAGAAGAAATATTTTGACTTACGCTGCTAAAAGCCAAGGTAAAATGAAAGCTATTGGGTCATTCCATTTCAAGTGCTCCAGGAAAAAGATAAAAATTAATGAGTGAACTATAAAAATTATTGGAACTAAAATGGCTCCCATTTGTGAATACAATGCAATCAAAATTATTTTTGAATTATTAAAACATCAATGAATGGACCGAAAAAACATTTTTTTCTGAGGTGGTAGAGCAACTGTTTATTACTTTTCGGACTACTTAGAATGGACTGACCATGTTTGGGGGTAAGCCAAAGAATGCGAGCTTTCGAAAGCCCATATTTCATTATTATTAAATGAACAAGTTATTTTATCGTTTCACACTGTTTAGAGTCAAGGTCTTTCGATGGATCACATCCTTGAGGGAGTCCTCACTTCAGGATAACACCATGTTCCTTGGCATGACTTGGCTGGAGGCGACAGCTAGTTCCAAGTTGAAACATTCCAGTATAGAAGCTCCGACAGAACTCCTTCTCGTCATCATTGAAGCAACGATAGTCCACTTATTTAGGTTAATATCATAGAGTTCCACTGAGTTGAGGGAGGAGGACCCATCATTGCCACCGAGAGCAACAAGAACTCCTCCACAGTTGACGACTTCATGGGTGGATCTACAATTTCATGAAATCTCATTTATATATTATAAAACATAAATTAATTTTTGGAGGATAAGATGGTGGGTGGTCGGGAAGGAACTCAGAATAATAAAAAAACTATTTATTAAGAATCAAAGTTTCGACCAATATTACTGGACTTAGAAATACTTAGATAAGATAAAAAAATTGTAAACTATCGCAAACCTATAAGATAACATAAATAAACATATATATTTTCAGGTGAACTTAACGATTTACTCATTGTGTGGATGAAACAGACATGTATAAACCAAATTAATATGGGAGAAACCATGGAACACAGCTAAGAAATAATAAAATAATTAATAAAAGTAGAAACAAAAGTGGTAAAACTAAAAGAAGGAAGTAATTAGGAAGAAAATATAATATAAGCATAAGCATGACAGGTTGACAAATGAATCATGATAATGAGTAAAGGTTGAGATAAAAAGGAAAATAAATAAAGGTCGAGATAAAAAGGAAAATAAAAAAGGTCGAGATAAAAAGGAAAATAAATAAAGGTCGAGATAAAAAGGAAAATAAATAAAGGTCAAGATAAAAAAGAAAATTCAAACCTCTTGTCAAAGGAAACAGAGAACTGAAAAAGGAAATGGTAATAAGGGGTGAGAAAAACCATCACCAATGCCAGTTGAATATTGTTTGCATGCAAATGGTTCCTAATAAATAGTCCTCAACTATTCACAGTACATAGTACTTTTCTAACCGCCTTCTTATCCTTCAATATTAACTATATTTGATCAATTAATAAACTTTTAATATTAATTAATTGTTAAAAGGAATACCTTCGTGAATGCATGGGCGCTATCGGTTCCCAAGAATTCCTTCTGGTGTCAAAACGCTCACCACTGGCCATACACATTGTTCCGTCATTGCCTCCAATGCAATATAAAAGTCCATCCACTGAAGCCACACCGCAGCTAGATCTCCGCGAGCTCATGCTTGGCATTCCTGTCCACTTGCCTTCACGAGGATCGAGGCGTTCAACACTTGCTTGATAATTTGTTGAATCATATCCACCAAGAGCATAAATGCAGTTTTCTAGAAATTGAAACAAATAGAACAAGGACTTACTACCCAAGCATGAAATTGGCATATTTTTAAATTATAATTTAAACTTTAAAAATTATACTTCAGTCATTGTTAAAAAAGCCAATAAGACTCTGGGTTTTATTGGTGAATCTAAACTAAATTTCAAATCAGCATATACTCTACCTGTTTATAAATTTTGTCGTATAGGCTAAAACGATAATTTTTGCAAGATTTTCATTTTGTAACGAAAACCCAAGCTTGATATATTTTAAATTGTGATATAGATCTTGACAATGCCTTGGAGTAATGTTCCAAAAAAAAAAAGGTTGTAAAATACAATTTCACAAAATTTTGGTTGATTCCTTATTACATATTTGGATCAATTAATGTATTAAAAAATAAAAATATAGTTAATAATTTAATAATATTCAAGTATAAAATAATTGATGAAAGGGCTTGCCTACAACTGCAACTCTGCAGTATCTCCTCCTAGTGTTCATTGCAGGACAGGAGCTCCAGACCCCAGTCAAGGGATCGTAGCGCTCTAGGCTGCTAAGGCACGATGCCCCATCATAGCCTCCGCAAGCATAAACCAGTCCGTCAAAGCTACAAATCCCTTCAATACAGACATTTTTTATCTTTTCTAATTTAAATAATAACTGAATCATTGATGTACTATCACATTTATAAAAGATTCACATACCTAAGCAGCTTCTTTTAGTTCCCATCGATGTTATACTTGTCCACGAATTTGTTTGAGGGTTGTAGCTCTCAGCGCTTGCCAAGTCAGTCGCACCATCATATCTTCAGGAAATAAGTATTTATACTTTATTATACTTGAAATACAGTTTCAAAAATAGAATAAATCTAGATACTTACCCACCGACTACATAAAGCATCCTACCCAAGCCAGTAACACCACTCCTGCTCCTTTTGCATATCATCGGAGAAATAGGGAACCATCGATCAGATCTTGGATTGTACACTTCACATTCACTATGAATAGCAAATAAGCTCCCTCCACCTGGAAAGTATAGCAATATCTTTTAAGCTGCAGAAAAGAAAAGATAAAATAAAAAAAATTCAGGGAACAATAACCAAATACAGATATACAATTCAGAGAACTAGTTAATTGTGTTATAGCTCAGTGTAACATTCGAAAGTAATTAAGTCGACTACTTCTAATAATTGTATTTAATTTATAAGTTTTATTTTCTTTCAGAATTCTTGTGGTTGATATTGGTGAATTGAGAGTTTAGTTTTGTGATAACAAGGATGGGTTTATAAAAAAAAAGAAAAATTCAAGATAAATTTAGTGATAAGAAAAAATTAATAAATAATATGAAGTTAATTTAGGGCCGCCTGTAACTGAGGCATAGATCTTTACAACCTCACAACTGCAATGGTGCCGGTTCAAATCCGGCCACAAAATTTCGTGGTTCCAAATGAAAACTTGACTCCTCATTGTGGTTAGAATAGGTTGGTACCCTGCAGATAATCTCCCCCCTCTCCCTGTATGGGAGAAATGTCCTTGAAGGGGATCATAAAAAAAAAAATAAAGCTAATAAATAGGTATGTGAAAATTTTAACATTGTATTATGCAAGTAGATTGATATATTACAATAATTAACTCACAGTAAAAATCCTGAGAATGGGACGATACCAAAAAAAACGAGGTGTCGACTTTTATATATAAAAAATTTATAAGGAAGATAGCTCACATGAATTGGTAATTGATAAGGCTTATGGACACAATTCACAAAAAATTCAGGTTGTTGTTGGTTGGGGCTTTTGGGCGTAAAATCCTGAGGTTATCAATGCCCACGTTTCGCACTTTATAATTCTATTCCAAGATTTGAAATTCTTTAGATAATTGCTAAATAAATTTAAATAATTACTTAGTTTAGAATTGTTTTAATATATATGACAAACATTTGGGTTTAGATCTTATTCAAAAGATTATTCCTTTTTAAGAAAATTAAAACCATTTCTATGTTTTATTGGTCATCATTCAGGGCATCCGATACACTTGGTCCCACTCCCAATCTACGTAAGTTCATGTAAAAGAAATGACATTCTTCAAATATGTGACTGACTGTAAGTACACTGTTGCAGTGTTGACATTTTGGCAGTGGTTGCTTATTGATCAGGTATGCATGAGTTAAATTTGTATGACCTATTCTCAATCTGGCTATAGCTACCTCCTCCCTGCGATTGGAACGGTTTGATGTGGTCCATGGTTTAATTGTTTTTAATTTGCTTGGCAGGCTTTCATGTCACATGGCTTGCCAACAAGCTAATATTCCAAATAAAAATAAACAGACTAGTTTTCAAAAATAAAATAAATATTTTATACTCCTAATGAAGACATGAGTACAGACCTTTAGGGAACCAAGGGTATATACCTATTGGGAAACAGGAGTACAGACTTATTGGGAAGACAGGAGTACAAACCTTAAGGGAAACAGGGGTACAGACCTATTGGGAAACAGGAGTACAGACTTATCGGGAAGACAGGAATACAAACTCATTGGGAAAACAGGAGTACAGACTTATTGGGAAGACAGGAGTACAGACCTATTGTGAAGACAGGAGTACAGACCTATTGCAAAGACATAATGCTCTATTCCCTCGGGCCTCCTGTGACAGGTTCGCTCGCTGATTAGAAGTGACCTCTGCTCCGGCAGTAAGTGGTATTTCATGGCCTCGAGGAGGAGCTCCTTGCACTCTGCGCTATCCCTCACTAGCACTTCGGTGTCGACTGTCGTCATCAGGAAATCACGTGACATCAGGGGAAGTCTCACATGGCTTAGGAGCTGGAAAAAAAAATTCTTAGTACATTCCAATACATGCCCTACTGCAGGCAGTTTTCTAAATTTTACTTTCTTATAGTGTGAGTGTTAGTTATTTATAAATTTAGTAAAAATTCATAATTTTGAAACCTTGATAGTACTGTAATAAATAGGCCAATAGGTAAGCAATTAAATTTTCTTTTAGGACTACATTTCAGCCAACTAAATTTATAATGGTATAAAAGCAGAGACGAATGGTAAACAATCAGGAGATGAAAGTTAGGATCAAAAGTATTAATACATAAATATGATGTTATTTGTAATAAATAGGGATATTATAATGATTAGTGAAAATGAAACTTCATTTATAATTTTTAAAATAGTTCATTTCTTTGAAAATATAAAAAAAAATAGTCATGTACTAATAATGCAATTATTATCAGAGAATGGAATTTCAGAAATTTCATCTGTTGGGTTAGCTCTCCTCGCTGAAAAATGTTAGTTGCACAATTAGAGCTTTTTGATTGTATAATTATCTAAAATTAAGAATAGATTTTGTTATTTTATTTTTTTAATGAAACTGATTAGTCATTTAAGTATGAAATCTACAGGCGGAGGCTTTTTGAAATATATAAATATTAAGAAAAATACTTCTGTACATATAGAAATGAAAGATGGAATTTGATATTGGACCATTTTTTACATTCATTCCCACATTTCCTTCAAATACAAGCTAAATTGATATGGGAACATATAGAAACCGATTGCTGAAAATTTCCTACAAATCTAATAAGGGTAGTAGGTGTTATGCCTGTTGCCAGCATTAAACGACCTATTTGATCTTCATGGCTTAAAAATAAAATGCAAGAGCAAATTTTAGAATCTGAGGTATTTTTTTATTTTATATGAATATTTAGCTTCCCTACCCTAATAAACTACCTAGAGCTAGTAAGCTAGTAAGTGACCTAGTAAGTGAGCTAGTAAGTGAGCTAGTAAGTGA
>NW_027113828.1:711414-715490 GCF_000696795.3 Halyomorpha halys | reverse complement strand
CTAGTAAGTGAGCTAGTAAGTGAGCTAGTAAGTGACCTAGTAAGTGACCTAGTAAGTGAGCTAGTAAGTGACCTAGTAAGCGAGCCAAAATAGTTGATATTAATAACTTTTTTTATCTTCTTTAAAAATGACTGCTAAAGAAGATATTTCAACTATTGCCTATTGGACTATCTATTTTCTAGGACATGATTTTATGAATATTTGCAAAATGTTTCTGCACAAGAAAGCTCATGAATTATCTTTACATTACTACTTCTGTTCTCTGGTCTACTTCTCTACACTGAAGTTGTTGATGATTTCTTTGTCATATATGAAGAATTAAATCTAATTCTAGGATGTAATAATCTAATGATCTAAGTATGTAATGATCTTCTTATGTACTTTTTTATAACAGTTATTAAATAATCTATTTAATAGCAAGACAAACTCCAACATACCTTTGCTATGTATTGTACTCTATCTGCTATGCAATGTTTGACCCAATTAAGAACTGCCAGAAAAACTTTCTCTTCAGATGCAATGTTCAGTTGGTTGTTTGAAATAAGTTCTTCTACCTGATCAATTCATAAAACATGCAATATTTGTTCATGCTTAAATAAAAAAAATAAAACATGAAAATTATTTTATTTTCTAAGAATAATTTGAGCTAATTTCCGAATATGATATTATTTTTTTATTAAGGATATAAGATTTTATTGTTTTGTTTATTTTTTAAGGGAAAAATCCCTTAATACTCCTTACTCAATTTATTTCTATATTTTGGACAACTGTTTATTATCCAGTCTATCTTAATTATTTCAAGTCTTAGCCTCTTAGCCTCCTCATTTTAAGGCACTTGTTCTGATTATGAAAAATTTCATTAACAATTTTAGCGATATTTTTATATTTGTTATTAAATAAAATCAGAAATTGTTCACTGTTACTATGAACATAACAAAGATATTGGAAACTAAGCAATTACTATCAAATATTATGAAAAATATTTAAAAAGTTGATTAATATTAAGAATATTAAGAAAACATTGTTATATTAATAATGTAGGAAAATGTGTTTATTTTTTAAGTGAAAAGTCATATTTTATTTGATAAATATAAATTAAGAATTATAAATAATCCTTTTGAAATACATAGAGGTTCATTAGATGTTTTTATTGGCATAATAATGCATTTTATAGATGAATAACATATTTAATCATTTGTTTGTGAAATTAGTGGTTTTTGACTTAAAAATTTAAATGTTTCGAATATTTGAACATAAGGTGATTTCTTTCACGAGGCCGGAACAATGGAGTCTAAATCGAAAATATGACGATCGTCTTTGCACAGGCAACTGTTGAAATATATAACGACTGTGAAAATTAATAAGATGAGTTAATTTACATCTACAAAGTAGATTAAGTTTTAAAAACTAATTAGTAATTAGTTTTAAACATAATGGTACAGACAGACATTGACTGTAAAAATATATATATTCATTTTTTTTTTTATTTTATCGGCAATGCCACTCACTGAATCATGAGATGGAGATAAGTCTTTCCCCAGAAGGCAACTTCTGGGAAAGGCTTGTGTTAAACCAGTAGAAGAAATTATAATGAGTTAAATGTTTTCACAAGTGTTGTACAAATAATTATAAATACAGTATTAATGCAATTGCAATAATTTTGACAGTATACAACTACAGTGAATCCTTTTACATTAGTCATGATTAATTACATGTTTCAAACTATCCCAAGTAAAATTATGAAGTTGTAAGTATGAAGAGAATGACAACCAATTGGCTCAACCGCCAAGTATTTAATAACTATTATCAAATTTTTATTTCATGTATTTTTAATATTTAAATTAAGTTATGATTATATTTGCTATATGTTAAAATTATCTTTATTTTATTTTAGTTTATACTAGAAATTGTATTTTTAGTATAAATTAGAAATGCTTTCTCTTATAGTCAGATATTCCGAACTTTTCTAAACATAATTTTAAATATATACGATTTTCAATTTAATTTTGTATTGATATTGAACAAATCAGTTTTGCCGATTCACTTGACCAAAAAATCACCACTTAGGGCCTTGAAAATACCCGTTTTACCTGACAAAGACCCGACCCTTGGAAAACTGTTATATCTGTAGCTGTATGATTGTTAGAGCCTTCATTGTACTGTAGCATTAGCTCTGGCGTGATAGTTAATAGTTCAAGTGATGCAATGAAGTGTGCAGTGATGCAAGCAACTGCCAATAATAATTAATAATGCCAGGAATAATCAATTAAAATAAATAATTGAATGAAAAAGTGAGCGTAGTCCTATATGTAAGGATAAGTAGATTGATAGTCTACAAGAAAATAGGACCATTGTCAATAAAATATTTCATAATCAAGACAAATACCTTAAAGAGAGGAGGATATAAGACATCAGTTTCATTAACAATATTGCCAGTATTTGTGGATAAATTTGGAATTCTGGAACAGTTGTGGAGCTGACTTACGCTGGATCTAGACTTTACACACAGTTTGCCACTTGCCACAAATCCAACACTTGTACAAATGCTTGGAAAATATAGGAAGGAACAAACATCAATATCCACACACTTGTTTGGTTCTTTGGAATTTTTTCAGCTATTAAATTTGATTTACTCTATTTTCTATAAATAAAAATGGAAAAAAAAAAAATATAGGTGAAATGAAAGGAAACGTAAATATCAACAATGTAAGTGGTAGATTGTAGTTGATAAGAGGTTCATCTAAATAGTACTGTATAACCTATATTATGTTATATCTTCCTTCTAGAATTTTAAACAGAAACTTTTTTAGTTTCTGATATATATTTGTGCTATGCTAAACAAAAAATAAACTGCTAAAGTTAATTAACAAGATTTGAAACAAGGTATTTACACTGAATCGATTGAATTTTAAAATATACAATCTTTAAGAAGAGTTAATTATTGAATCCAAAACATGGAGAGCACAAATATTGATCTGTTGGGAGTTCTAAAACTATGCAAACGTGTGGATGCAGCACAAGTGCCATATGATTTTGGCCTAAAAATCGGCACCCAATGGGTCGGCCTCAAATTCAGGCCAGCTTATACCAGCCAATGCAAATAACTCATGCTTGCCCATGCGTGAATTTGTCATAGTTTGGAAAATGTGTAGAGGCACCTTTATATATAATCTTGGAAGATTATTAGTTGACTGTATGTGATTATTGTAGGAATATGTTCTGGCTGGCAGCATAGAAAGCTACAAAAATACTTGAGTGTTGAGAAACTATTTATTAGTAACTAATCCCTCGTACCACATTGCAGACCTAAATGAGTACAAGATACAAATATCATAAGATATGATAAGACTATATGAATATACATGTCTAGTTGTAAAAAAATATGATAAATAAAAAATTGATATAAGAAAGGGGAATGTAGTAACTAAAAAAATTTATAAATATATTGCAGTGATTTTCACATATTTTATTAAATAAAATTTTAAAAAATTCACTGTTACCAAGAACAGAACAGAGACATTGGAAAGTAAGCAATTATAAATTGAATATTATGAAAAATACTAACCTTTTTAGTTTTATTAATATTGTGAAAAAAATTGTTATTTTAATAATAAATACAGTGTAGCCATTGTAACAACATAACAACGTTCAGATAAAAGAATTTTTAAAAAACAATAGATTATAAACATGAATAGATTATAAACAAAGAACAAGTACAGTAATGAGTAGTAAAATTGCAAACGTACTAGTGGTGTAATGAATGGTAAAATAATAATATTTAGAACTAATAATAAATATTGTACAACTAAATGAAACAAAGAGGGAAGAACAAAATGAGCTCTTAGTATAGTGCAATAAAAATCAACCAGGTAGCCAAATGGATAAATAAAGGGGCGATTTTTTATTTTAGTTTAAATTCTATTTATATATTTTTTTTAGTTTTTTTAGTTTACTACGTTCTGCTTTCTCATATCAATTTTTTATAAATCATATTTTTATATTCATATATGAGCCAATGGTTCGATGCCGATCAGCTTATGGAAGCCAAGAGCAATGTGGACAGTCATAACCGGTTA
>NW_027113828.1:699068-711364 GCF_000696795.3 Halyomorpha halys | reverse complement strand
TTATATTGTTTGTGTCATGTTCTCATTCAGCCCTGCAAAGCCGTTGGTTACTCATAAATAGTCTTTCTGCTACTTTTTCTATATTTCTTCACCGCTGCCCAGACAATCTCCCTAATATAAATAATCTCATTTGTATAATTTATCTATATTATGACCCTGAGTAGCAATTAGTTGGTATAATCGTTGCTCTAATGTAATAATAACTATCATAATGGTATCTAAATTCTAAACAATCCCTAGCTCTACGATGATAATTTTCAGCTGTTCATGCAAGCCTCCTAACTGATGCTAATAAGTAAATATTAATTAAAATAAAATATCTGAGCTATTAACCTAACTTATAGTTTCTAAAAGCATTTTTAGATATTGTAGGCATTTTTTAGTATGACCTACACTTTTTATAAATTAAAAAAAGTATATATTTGCTTTAATATCAATAATTTTAAAATAAAAATACGATTTACTTATTATATATCATATACATTATATATATATATTTACTTATTATATAATTCTCTTCTTGGAGGTTATGGGAATACTGTGTCCCCCCTCTTCAGCATAATATAATTCACTGTTTTGTTTTAAAAACAGTACATCTACATTTTTTTAGTTTTATTTCTGATTGAAATAGAAGAATAATCAATAAATAAATGAGTATTTTATTTTAAACTATATTGTTCTTACTTAATATTTTCAAATTATTTGCATAATTAATACATTTTAATTTTATAACAACAACAATTAATTGATCAATAACAAGTGGGCAAGGAACATTATTGCTGTTATAAAATAAAAATGTATTAATATAGTGTAATCATTGTAATCTCAGCAATCGAAACTAATCACTGTAATTGATTGTTGGGATTACTAAAAAGTTCCAATTACAGAAAATATTAGAAAAAATGGTGTAAAAAAATTAAAAAATATGAATACATACATAACTATTTTTATGTATTTAATTTTTATTACATATTTTATTAGAAATTTGACAGTTTAAAGTTTATAAATTAAAAAAAAAAATTGTATTCTTTTAGCTCCCTAGTAATGATAAGTGACCATTTAATTTGTTAAAATTATAACATTGTTCATTTATAAGTGAAAAAAGTCTAAATATAAATAACTCTTTGTATGGATTTTGTGTTATTTAAAACGTGATAAGAATTTTTTTTTTTTATATATATTTCTACTATTAATTAAATTATTGGAAGATCACTGATTGACCATGTGTATTTTTAAATGGAATATGGTCCGTGTGTGGTCAAATTAAACTCAAATAGTAATAACTACTTTAATTGAGCCAACGTTTGGCCCCACATTGAAGGGCTTCGTCAGAGCTAAAAAAGATATAAACACTTAACATAAATAAAAAAGTAAATAGAAAATTACAAGGTTATACAATGAAACGTAAAAATTAAATAAGAAAAATAAAAGTTTATAAACAATAAATGAAAACGGAAATAGTAAGTTTTAATTAAAAATTTTTGTCTGTTACTATTTCCGTTTTCATTCATTGTTTATAACCTTTTATTTTTCTTATTTAATTTTTATGTTTCATTGTATACCCTTGTAATTTTCTATTTACTTTTTTATTTATGTTAAGTGTTTGTATCTTTTTT
Organism: Halyomorpha halys; assembly: GCF_000696795.3. Taxonomy (NCBI): domain Eukaryota; kingdom Metazoa; phylum Arthropoda; class Insecta; order Hemiptera; family Pentatomidae; genus Halyomorpha; species Halyomorpha halys. Next base: position 709,748 of record NW_027113828.1, on the reverse strand, counting down.
AGCCCTGACGAAGCTCTGCAATGTGGGGCCAAACGTTGGCTTAATTAAAATAGTCATTACTATTTGAGTTTAATTTTACCGTTTATTAATTAGTTTTACAGAATCAAATGATTTATACACTAAATGTTATGTATTTTCCATTCCAAAAAAATATATTATCAATACTTCCATAGGAATTAGATTCCCCGATATCCAAACTGTGTAAATTTCCACTTCACTCAATAAATCCGATTTTCACAGTTATTACAATAACTTGCCAATAGTTATTGAATTTGTAAATTAAAAATTTCCTTTACACAAAATGTCTGGTGTACTTTTATTTGAAAACAAAAATTTTATTGCTTGCTGAATTATCTCAACAAAAGTTACTTTTTTTTTTAATGCCAATTTGAATTACAGGAGTGTTCAGAGTAGTGAAGTTTGGATTACCGAGATTACACAATTGCATACGCATTTTACAAGTGCCATTACTCTTGGGGAGCAGGGGAGCTCAGTGAGTTAGGTGCTGCGCTACTAATTCCAAGGACCTGGGTTTGAATCTGGCTGTGGGAGATAATTATTTATTGAGTTACTGTAGCTGTGAGTTACCCCCGAGGGTTGAGGAGCCCTCCTATGGAGCCCTCTATGGAGCCCACTATGGAGCCCTCTTATGGCATATCCAGTCTCTATAAAGTGGATACCTTTAGGAGAAAACCATAGAGCTGAGCATGATGTTGAACAAATGACCTTTTGTATAACGACTCTTTAAGATACAGTAGAAAGTACTTTTTTGACTTCTTCTTGGTCATTTCTGACATTGGCGCTTTAACTCTCTCAGGAACGAATGATCCCTCCACTCAAAGTACTGGACTTGCTGACCCTTGATGGGCTGTAGCAGTACAGCTTTTCATTTTTTTTTTTTTTTTCATGACTTTAATGGTTTCATTCCCATTGCATCTTTTTGACCATGACATTGGGTCCAACAATTTCAAATAGAAGTTTATTAGTATATTTTTTACATTCAAGTTTTTCTTGAAAGAGCTTTTACAAAGAGTTATCAGGATATTAATTAATACTTTCTTATAGATGTGTTTTTTGTTGAAAACTGGGACCTGAAAGTTAGCAATTATTTCAGATTTACCCGATTTGTGTCTTAGTACCAGAGTACCAGAGACTCACTGACCTTAAAATATATAATAAAATAAAAATTATAAAATAATCCTCAAGTTAAAAGTTAGATGAGAAACATTAAACACCTTTATTTTACATTTAAAAACAACTGTAAGAGATGATGGTGGATAAATGAGAATGTCTCATCTAGAATATTGTTATTTTTCAATATCTTATATTTATTATAAAATACATATATTTTACAAATATATCATTGATATATGTATTATAAAATACACATACCAATGATATATTTATTTGCCTCTCAATTTTATTTTGTGGTTTCATGAATATTTTTTCTATTATTATTAGCTCAGTTTTACATTAATAACACAAAGAAGTTTTGGCATAAACACTAATTTGATACCTCTCCAAATGGTAAGAGAAGAAACTCCTCTGTTGACATAACTTCCTGAAAGTTTTGCAAGGCATATTTATGTGATTTGCTATGCAATTCCTTGCAGCCATGAGCATCTAAAAAATAAATGATGTTATAAATCTGAATATTCTTTATAATTATAATAAATGATGTTATAAATCTAAATATTCTTTATAAAAATTATTTAAACTTCATTTTTAATATTGAAATTATAAAAATATAAGAAATTACTTTGTCCCTATACTCTTTTAGCTTGTACCTGCAAAACTCCTGATACCAAGGCAGTTGGATGGATGCAATTGTCCCATTAAAAATTCACAACATGCTTCTCGTACTGTTACAATTTGTAAAAGACTAGAAGCTGGCAACAAAACCTAAAAAATAATAAAAAATTACGGACAATCTGGAGTATTAAAATTTGTAAGTAATTGAATGAATGAAAAATACTTTATTTTGATGTTAAATATATACAATATACAAAGTACAATCAATTAAAGGTTCACTTAACGTCTTGCATGTTTTCTTTACTCCAGAAGGAAAAAAATTCAGTGAAAAGGTGTAAAAATATAATTCACCTCTCTGTTAGGAGAGGTGAAATGAAATGTAAAATAGTTTATTATTCTCAGACAAAGTCCCTTCAGAACATTTATAAAGGTTACATGGTATATCAGTCAAAAACAGTGTGGCTGTACAAACTATATTACAATTGCATATAAATAATTTACACAGTATATCGATCAAAACAGTGTGGCTGTACAAACTATATTACAATTGCATATAAATAATTTACACAGTATATCGATCAAAACAGTGTGGCTGTACAACCTCCTATGTTATAATTTCATATAAATAATTTTAGACACAGGAAAAAAAAAAACTAAATGACTAAATACATAAAAAAACAAAACAAAAAGGTAGTTACAATGTTTACATATAATAAATGATAATGTTCAATATTTATATTGTCTATACTATTATAATATAGGCTCAGTTGGGAGAAGGAAAAGGTGGTTAAACAGAAGGGTTTTAAATGAGGGAAGGTTTGATACATGACGTAAGGTAGAGGGAATGAAATTCCAGTGAAAGGCAGCGTGGGTAAAAAAGGATTTGCTAAATGCTTAATTGCTAAATTGCTAAACGGGATCTGCTAGTACAGGACTGGATTGAGAATTTGAATTGCAGGTTTTCTAGGACATAGGAGGGGGGCACTGAGAACTAATTACTGGGAATAGAAAGTAAGCTAGGAAGTAATGCCATCGGAAGGATAGATAGAGCTACTTCAGCTTGGCGTAATACTGGGTTATATACGTATCTCTGGTGATCCCGAAAACAAATAGTTCTGGCCAATTTATAAGACGCTTAAGTTTAGCTCTGAGTTTACACGAGAGTCCATAGTATACCAAATAGCCATAGTTAAAGTGGGATGAAGCAAGAGAGGAAACCAAGAGTTGACGGGTTTTAAGTGGAAGGAGATAACGGATTCTATTGAATTCCTTCAGGGTTGCTAAGGTTTGACTGGAAATTTGGGAATGTGTGGTCTCCTGTGACTCCAAGATTTTTGATTGACAAGTGGAATGAGATAGTAGTATTGTTAGTAAGGTTGTGGGGTCCAGGGATAGATTTAAAGAGAAAGGAAGGTAGTCTTAGTCTTTTCGGCATATAAAATTAGTTTATATAAGTTTGTTGGTTTTCCAAGGTGTGCCAAACTTCATATATAGGATAATTTAGAAGCAGGTGGCTCAGTGATAAGGCACTCGAATCCAGCAGATCCAGGCAGAGCATATGACAAATTTGACAAGTAAAAATAAAAATTTATCAAAAGTTTTAATTTGTTAATGGGTTTCCTAATGAAATTGCTGCATAGCACACGTTTGTTGTCAAAGTAACGGATTATATTTGATTAAACAAATAGTGTATGTCTATACTTATTAATTTTCCATAAATGGTACCTGAACATTATCTTCCGTAATGAGAATTCCGCCTGTGTACGAATAATCGACTAACAGTTGTAGAGCCATAACATCAACTTCATGAAGTACAACTTCCCTTGAAAGTCTTTCTGACATATCACCTGAAAATAAAGGCAAATATTAAATTATTTAGTCACTGGTACCTCAATATTTTTAATATTATATATTAATAAATAATATTTACAAAATTTTACATATAACATTAATATTTAATATTGCCCAATGTTACTTGGAAAAATGTTGTACATTTACTATTAGCAATAGAAATTGAATCAGTGAGAAAATTATTACTTAGAATTACTATCACAACTTTTATCAGAACACTTTAAACAAATTTTTAAATTAATTTTTTTGAATTTAAGGTTAATTATTTATCTCAAATGTTAAAACTATTTGCTTATAAACATAACAGGTTTTTGATCATCCAAATTACAAACTGATTGGCTTATGAAATTTCTATACCTTTTGTTATTAAAAAATAAAACAAAGTAACTTACCATTAAACATAGCATAAAAGTATGGACTAGTGGAGGCTAAGACAATGCGATGAGCATGGATACTCACATCACCGACTTTGAGAGTAATATCTGTCATCTACAACATTGGTTAATAAATTAGGGATATTTTAGAAAATAATTGAAGGCTTTCCTATAAACTATTTTAAAGTGTTCAGTAAGCTGCAAAAAAAGTCTGATAATTAAAAAAAATTAGTATATGAAAACATCAGTTTGATCAATTTTTTGCAGTAAGCCCTTGAGCTATAAATATAAAAAAAAATTCATTACAAAGCAAATATAAAAGTGTTGTAAATAAGTAATTGAAGGCGAGGGGAGATGTCCTCTCCAAAAAAAAAAAAAAAACAAATTTAAAGTTTGATAATTCCTGAAAATATAGTTTTTGTTTTTAAACGAGTGATTTTTTTAACAATTATTATTAATAATTTCTCAGTCCTAACAGTTGAAAATTCACTACTTTGCAGATGTCACCTGTTTCACTCTTAAGCATAGACATTGCATTTTGTTTCCTCATTGAGGCATTTTTTTAGACAGATTTTTAACAGCTATCTAACAGCCATTTTGGAATGTTTGACCTCATAAAAACACAGTGCTTTCTTTTATCCACTTTACCTGCCAGCAACTTAATTTTTAAAAATGTGACATTGGCTGCTTAGTACCCAATGATATTAGTCTTCAGTTAGAAACTATTAATTAATTATTAGTATTAGTTAACTCACTTGTATATTATGACGCATTTTGTTGATAGCATCGAAAGCTATCTTGCAGTGGTCTGGGCTGTGATGGAAGTGCGTAATCCTACCAGGGCTGCAAATGTCACTGTTCTCCATTCCTGCTCAATTTTTATTTATTAATGTGGATATAATTATTTTAATGTAATAAATATAATAATTGTTAAGAGAGCATGCAGACCCTCCATCCTTATTAGTCTGCAATTTGTACTGGTGATGAGTAGCTTGAGCAACGCAAACAGTGCGAGCCTTATGTGAGTACAGACTTGGAGGGGTGTCCCCATTTGTTGGTAATCATAAAAAATTACAACACATTAATAATAAATCAATTTTAGTCTGTTGACAAAGCAATTGAATCAGAGACATATTGAATAAAATATAATATAAAGTAACATACTTTTTAGACTCATGATATAATGACAGAGATGCCAAATATTTTTAAACAAAAGGCATCTTATATCAACCCTCATTTTGACACAGATCTAGAAATTTTTTGAGGGTGAACCAGTATACCAGGTGAAATTCATACAATTAAAACATACATTTAATAGTAAAAGATTAATTGCTATGTTAAATATAGAGATGGTTAATAGAATATGCCCGTGTGGAGTAGCTAGTCTTCCACCAGGTGCCTCCCCAGGCAACAGATAGGGGGATTATCACCAGATATGGCGGGAACCAGAGAAATAAAACACCCTGGGAGGACCAAAACTAGATTCAAATCCAGGCGTGACGGTTCCTAGAATAGGCGGCGTACTGGTCAGAAGACGATTTGACGCCAGTCCTCATCTGATATATTTAAGGGATAGAGTGACTCTATCACTCAATGGATTGAGCAGGATAGGGGGTGCATTCTGGGGAATCAGGAACCCTGCTGCGATGACCATTTATAAAGGCGTAGTCCTGGGTATTCTGAGGGCCATAAGGACCTACAGGACCATGTCGCATGTTGGCCGGAGCGATGCCCCAGCACCTCCTTCTCAAGGAGGATTTCGCAAGTACGAAGTAAAGACAACGCAGTTTACGTTAGGAAGGTCTCGATTACCCGGAATCGGCGAGCCACCAAGACAAAAAGATGTAGGTGAAGAAGTAGACGCAGACTGAGACCAGAAGGGCTGTATGCTGGAGGAGGCACCCGGACGGATGCAGGTGGATAAGGTGCAGGCCCATCTAAAAGGCGCTCACCCGAGCGCTGGGCTGCACCACGGTTGAACCCCAATAAATATATTTTAAAAAAGAATACAATAAAAACTTCCAGTTTGTAAAATAAAATTGATAATTATAAAATAATAAAATTGATAATCATTGGTAGCAGTGCCATGCGTAATCCTAGCGCACTACCCCACTGCTACCGAACCCCGAATGTCAGAAATGGCGAGGAAGGGGGATTGATCGAATATGATGCACAAGATGCAATAAAGAAATATTAATTAATCTCCAACATAATTAGTCTTCATTAGTGTTAAAATAAAATGTTAGGGTAATAAGTAGATAAAGCTAATCAAAGAGTATAATTCAATCTGTACAAATGAGGAGGTGATTCAGTCAGAATCACGCTCGACCGCCATATTTTTACCCAATTAATGGTACCCACTTCATTCCACAGCTGTCAGAGTGTTACAGTCAAATATATGTCAGCTAGTAGTCCTTAGTTTAGGCTGAGGCTGTTCATGAGTTTGGCTCCTTTGTAACCGTTCTGTTCGTGCCAGTGGCCTGAATAAGGGGTCTGTACAGTCCTGGATGCTATCAACAAATTTGATGTTTCCACGAGATAGATTCTGTCACAATCGGTAGTTCGAGTATCGTGTGTAAGTGGTCCATCTTTGTCCTTTAAAGAAAAGGAGTCTGAGTATACCGCTCTGAAACTGTTGGAACCTCTTGGCAGTTGACGGTGCTCCCTAGAGTAGGCCTTCTTTCTGAGCATTCTTCTGGATCATTGATATGGTGAGGCTAATTGAGCCTTTAAGACTTGGCCCTGAACTGCTTCATCTTATTACAGTGGCGAGCTAGCATTTTAGAAATCCAAATTGGAAAGCAGAATGAACCATTCATAACTGAAAATGACACTGAGAGGTTTATCAGGTGTAGATCAGTTAATTTCCATCTTGTCACGTTATAATAAGTGAAAATTATACAGAATATAATTATAGAAAAATACATAGAACATATATAACTAATAATACGATCATAACTTTTTAAATTTGTACTACTTATAATCACAATAAATTATTGAAAAGTAACCGACTGAATTTAAATGGTTAACAATAAGGTTTACCAACTGCTCGCACAATGAAAATATAAGGGAACTTTTCACTTATCTCTGATGATTTTTTGAAGGCCGCCATGTTTCCCTGTCATCATCTTCCTAATTGTAGCATGTTTCCCTGTCATTATCTTCCTAATTGTAGCATGTTTCCCTGTCATCTTCCTAATTGTAGCATGTTTCCCTGTCATTATCTTCCTAATTGTAGCATGTTTCCCTGTCATTATCTTCCTAATTGTAGCATGTTTCCAGAAAGAAACCATACATCTAATAAGCTCACTATCCTCCTTTATTTTCTTGGGTCCCAAAAATCTAGAAGGAGTCGCGGCCTGCGCTCATGGTGCTCTCTATGTTTTAATTAATTAAAGAATTTCGAAAACCTTCGGATTAATTAACCCTTGTTTAAGATTGAATATTTTAAAATTCTATCGATTCCGTGTAAATACTATTTTTGAAATCTTGTCAATTAACGTTAACGATATGTTTTTTATTTAACAAAGCGCAAAAAAAGTTCATAAAGATATTATTGGGTAATTAAGTTAACGAATATTTGGTAAAAAGTCTAGAACAAAGTTGAATTTCTGGGTTAGGTAGTGGCATTAAATGAATTTTTATCATCTACCACCTAATTTGCTGATATTTACGTTTCCTTTCAATCCAACTGCTCAATTTCGTTCCTTTATCTTATGAAAATACCGTGCGAGTAAATCGAATGTGACAGCCGAAAAAATTCAATAGAACATAGCAAGCATGTGGATACCGGCAGTTGCAGAAGACTTAAGAAGACGTCAGTTTGCGGCAAGTGACGGAGGTGTAGATCCAGCATAAGCCATGCTACAAGGAAGGGTCCCCCACATAGGTGGGTGCCACAACGGTCACCACCTTTATTTTTATTACAGCAATCCCCTTTATTACAATTTATCTATGAATGAAATTTTGTTTAGTTTCAACAAAAATGCCGAGTCTTAATCATCTAATCATCCAACAAAGAAAACAAGAAGAGGTTTTTATAACAACAAAAAATTTAAAAACCAACAGCCTTGAGTTGAGTAACCACTACATTAGAGGCCATCAGCGGAATCACAAGAGTGCACTCATCATTAAGAAAAGTGATCTGCCTTTAATAGCTAATTTTAATACGGCTTGACTAGACATTGACAGGTACAGAAATTTTAGCCACCATATCCTCCATGTAATACATCTAGAATAGACATTGATAGTCTTTGAGAGATCATTACCTACAATAGATGCCACCATATCCTCCATGTAATACATCTAGAATAGACATTGATAGCCTTTGAGAGATCATTACCTACAATAGATGCCACCATATTCTCCATGTAATACATCTAGAATAGACATTGATAGTCTTTGAGAGATCATTACCTACAATAGATGCCACCATATCCTCCATGTAATACATCTAGAATAGACATTGATAGTCTTTGAGAGATCATTACCTACAATAGATGCCACCATATTCTCCATGTAATACATCTAGAATAGACATTGATAGTCTTTGAGAGATCATTACCTACAATAGATGCCACCATATTCTCCATGTAATACATCTAGAATAGACATTGATAGTCTTTGAGAGATCATTACCTACAATAGATGCCACCATATCCTCCACGTAATTGCGTGTACTCAGCTGCTCTTGTTCCACATCCAACGGCGCAGATTTGGTATCCGCCTCCATCCTTCTGTAGTAGGGGCAAAGGTCTGCAGAGGGAGCTTTTTCGAATTATTCCAAATGATTGTATAAAAATCGTTTCACCATTATTATTGTATTTTAACAAAGCAGTTGTGTATCTAAATTGTAAAACAAGTCAATACTCAGTTTACGACGATGAAGAGTAATCCATAACATTAAATTTTGATTAATTACATGTTACTCTTTTATTTAAAATTTCATTATCATTCCGTTACTAGAAGATAAGATTTCGAGATGAAATTTTGAACATTAAATTTAATATTAAAACACATTTGATCCCGCATTGTTGGAACACTGGTATTATGTAATTATTCATTTTTAATATACAGTTTGATAAACACACAGAAAAAGACTAAAATATTATTTAAAATTTGTGGTTAGTATCGATGTGAGAATAGATAGCGTAGGGGGGGGGGAGTGATGAGATATTAGAATAGCAGAGCCAGATTGAAGAACGAAGCGGAGAGATGTGCCAGTCTGGTTGGAGAGTGGTGCGTGAGGAGAAGGTTAAGTATGGCCGCAGCTAAGACTCAGGCCATACTCCTACAAGTGGAGCCTTTACAGGGCTCACCCTATCACTCTTGACATGCAGGGAGAGAAGGTGGGCTGGGTGAGGAGGTGACATATCTCGGAGTGAGGATGAGGAGAGGCTTCGACGCCACCCCTCACTTGGCATATTTGAGGGATAGGGTGACTCTGCCACTTAACGGGCTGAGCAGTATAGGGGGTGCTTTCTGGGGCCTCCGGTACCCCGCTACAATGACTATATACAAAGTAGTGGTGTTGGGTATCCTGAGGTACGCATCCCCTGCGTGGATTCGAACCCTCACGCGGGAGCAGAAGAAGAGACTGGCCACTACGCAACGACTGGCTCTGCTGAGGGTCACGAAGGCGTGTAGGACGGTGTCGCATGAGGCGGTGCAGGTGCTGGCCGGAGCAATGCCCCTGGACCTCATCCTCAAGGAGGATGCTACGAAGTATGATGTGAAGAGGCAGGGGGTGGGAGTACTACTGGGGGGACTCCAGGAGAGGATCGACGAGACCCCGAACCTTTGGAAGAAGTTCCTGCGGGAGGAGTCGATTGAGGAGTGGAATGGACGGTGGCGGACAAGCGAAAAGGGTGCGACGCTGAGGTAATTCTTCTCCACCGTCCACTCAAGATTGAGTGTAGGTTGGGTCATCCCAGACTATTGGGTCTCGCAGATCCTGACAGGACACGGAGGATTCCGGGGAAAGCTGCAAAGTTTCGGAAAGAACATCGACCCCCGGTGCCCGACGTGTGGGGTCCCTGAAACAGCAGAGCACGTGGTATTGGACTGCACCGCGATGGAAGGACACCGTACCAGGTTGTCGAGAAAATGCGGGATCTTCGCCCTCACCGAGTCGGACTTCCCTCTGCTGATGGAAGAGGATAATTACCCGGGCGTGTTGGACGTACCGGACAGATGCTGATGGATAAGATGTATCCCCATCTTAAGGCACTCCATCGAGTGCTAGGCTGCACTAGGTTTTTAAAAATAATTATTGTACCCTAAAATTAAATGGTTCCACCAAATAATTTTGTATACCATATATGAAAATAAAGTTTAAAAAAAAAAGATGTTTATTGGCAACAGTGGCATGCGCAACCCTAACGCACTACCCCACTGTTGCCGAACCCCGAATGGCAGCAATGCCAGGAAGGGGGAACAAAAAAAATAAAATAAAAAAATAAAGATTAGTATCGATGTGAGAATAGATAGCGTATGAGGGGGAGGAAGAGGTAAGAGGTTAGCATTGATGTGTGAATAGATAGCGTAGATGGTGGGAGGGGGGTGATGAGAGGTTAGTATCGATGTGAGAATAGAAAGTGTAGATGGTGGGAGGGGGGTGATGAGAGGTTAGTATCGATGTGAGAATAGACAGCGTAGGTGGTTGGAGGGGGGTGATGAGAGGTTAGTATCGATGTGAGAATAG
>NW_027113828.1:694890-699018 GCF_000696795.3 Halyomorpha halys | reverse complement strand
GAGGGGGGTGATGAGAGGTTAGTATCGATGTGAGAATAGACAGCGTAGGTGGTTGGAGGGGGGTGATGAGAGGTTAGTATCGATGTGAGAATAGATAGCATAGCGTAGGAGAGGGGGAGTGATGAGAGGTTATTACCACTGCTGCTCAGGCTACTTTTTGGAGTATTGAAAAATCATTGACACGTACCTGAAATGTTAAAATCAAATCAATTTTGAGGTGTGTACCTGAAAAGAAACTGAAATTACATATTTAGGGTTTTTGTTTGCCTTGCCTGGGATGGCATAACAACTTTCTATCATCTTCTGGAAGTAGCACTTTATATCATGGATTTTACATTTTATTCTTATTTTTACTCTTTTCCCTAAAACGGTTCAAAGGATCATGGATTTTACATTTTATTGTTATTTTTACTCTTTTCCCTAAAACGGCTCAAAGTATTTTAATTAAACTCGTTGCCAATGTACAATTAAATGTAACTTACATATCAGCTAATCCTTTTCTTGTCCATTCCCATTTCTTGCAGAGGTTTCCAACGGTAGGGTCAAAAGGGACATTAAGATACACGATGTCACTTATTTTATTCATAGAAATGCCACCACCCCGAATGATAGTTCACTTCGCTGCAGCTATCTCTCAGCCTCAAACTTCAAATCTACATCGTGATCACCATACCGACAATGCTCAATGGTTCGCTAAGAGTTATTGCATGCATTGCGCCTATAGGAATACTCTCAACAAACTAGAGAGCTCCAAAAGCTGCCAGAACTCCGTTCAACTCAGCAGTCTGAATCCGAAATGATCTGGACTACGGTCAGCAGGGAGGTACCTACTCGAAGAGACAAAAGCTGCAATAGTGACCCTGCCTGCATGACCCTTATTAGCGAATATGTATTAAAATGTACTCGAGAAATGTAAGAATGTTTGTAAATATGTACTTATTTTTGTAATATTGTGATTGCTTTGGAAATAAAGCCGTAGTACAACAAAAGAAAAGAAATTTAGTGAAAGACAATGAACAAAGAGATCACTAGGCACCTTTTTATTTGAATTCCATAACTTGTATTTAATGTACTTTCATCTTAATCAATCAAAATAAAATATATAATTTATTTTTTTTAAACAATACAAATGACAATTATCTTTTTTCTAGGTCGAGTCTGGGCTAGGACTAGCGAAATTAGTGCACAAAATACTGAGGATATGATAACTAAAACTACAAAGATGTCTACCTATTTAAGTAAAATAAAAAAGTATACATTTTTATTAAAAAAAAAAAAAGAAAAAAAGTTTGATTTTAATTTCAAGATTTTACTGAGACAGAGTTCTCGGAGTAGGTTTTTATTGGTGGCAGAGGGCTACTTCATGGAAACGTAAATAACCTTGCTGTGACCTCATAGGACACTTATATTTCATGCCAACATTTCACTTAAATTTCTTCTTCAGCTAGATACTATATTGTACGTTCTTCGGGTATTAAAAAGGAGGTAGAGTATAGAATGTTAGAATTTATTATTGCAATTCCATTTGTGTCTCTTGGAAAAAAAGAGTACGTTTGTCAGTGTTCTCAAGAGTGCTAAACTAAATTGTTGCAGGAGGAGGAGAGAACAAAAGAGTACGTTTGTCAGTGTTCTCAAGAGTGCTAAACTAAATTGTTGCAAGGGCGAGGAGAGAACAAAAGAGTCCTGTCCCAAATTGTTGCAGGAGGAGGAGAGAACAAAACAGTCCTGTCCCAAAAAGAGGGCGCCTAACACACCATAGTTCTATGGGGATACCTAATTGCATTCTAAATTCACTTAGAAATATAATTTTAATAACATTTTTAAATTTAATGACAACTCACTTATATTATTAGGTACCTATACCTTCATTTAATCGACTGCATTTTCGTCGAGTTTGAAAAAGCTGATTTATATGAAGCATTATCCCCACCCCTAGAGCTCCTATAAAATTGAAGTCAATAATTGATAAGAAGGTGACATGAAAGGACTTGTTGATGATTGCTGAGGTTAGGTCAATGGCAGCCAGGCTCAAGGTTGAGGTTAAACAAGACAGAACCAATCCCTTAACTGCCCAATTGCCCAGGGTCCTTGCTCTTTGCAGTTCGGCACCATCTTAAAAATAATTTACGATACATCAACTCTGAGGCAATATTTAATAACGTCGTAACATTTACCTTATATATAACTTATAAATTATTAGGTGAAGTTTACTATCGGCGTGTAGACAAGCACAGTATGCTGAAAACGCTGTCCCAGTTCATTAGTATAACAGCTCAAAAAATGTTTATTCTGATACATGCATGTAATCTAAGAAAAATTATAAAAAAAGATTCGATTATAAAAAAAAATATGTTTTAATGTTATGGAAATAGTTATTTTTCTTTATCTAAACAGATTTGGATTATGTTGATAAATGCTTCATACGCCGAATTACTCAAAGATGCAGATTAGCTGTAGAGGGAAGGGTACAGGTACACTTATATACAAGTAGTCTTTACCTGCAAGTTCCACGTATGCTAATTTTATTCTAACCCCCTGTTGGTTCCTTTTATTGCGTCAGACCATGGGTATTGGTAGGGATTAGTTAGTCCACTGTGTGCGGAGGTAGCACCGTAGGAGTATCGCCGAGAGTGAGTAGGAACCGCTCTGCTGGTAGTGAGGGTAGACTCTGAACTATAGGCGAGAACATCAAGTAAGGGGACCACTTTCCAGTGAGAACATCAAGTAAGGGGACCACTTTCCAGTGAGAACATCAACTAAGGGAGCCACTTTCAAGTTCTCGGCGGAGGAGCAAATGAGTGGTTGGTACAGGCCTTTAGGGCATGAAAGAATTTCATGTACCGTCAGCCTACCAACTCAGAAACCGAGGAGAGCTGAGCATATCAGGAATGACACTGTCCTCGACCCTCTGACTATACCGAAGAACGGATTTCTAGTACCTTTGAAGCTTGTTGAGCGTATTCTTGTAGAGATATCGCAGCAGAGTCGTTCGAATAATGGCCTTTTAGATCCTGAGGTTGAGTCGATGATAGGAAAAGGTACAGCCTATGGAACTTCTTCAGGGCCGGTTTCAGCCTCTATTTGACGTGGCTGTAGAAGGTGCGATGTCTGTCTGGAGTAATGACAAGTTAGAGCTGGGGCTGATATGTTCTTCATCATCAGCTGAACAGTTCATCGGGAGGGTGCTCTTTTTCACTCTCTGGAATGATATGACGGTGGCCTCAGACTTCATTAATGTCATCGAAATAAAAATGAAATTAAACGAATGTAAAACCCAATCATTATTTCAACCTGTTGGACTAAACCAAATTAGAATCATATTCTATATTAGGCTATAGATACTTTTGATTATAAAAAATATACATTCAATAAAACCTCACAGCAAATATAGTAATTTTATCAAAACGAAAATTTCTCAGGGGACGAACAAACATGCAGGTAATAAAATGAACTAACTAGGTTATGAATGGAATATATATTGACAACTACCTGATAACCTGATGGATTTGCGTACAGGTGCGTTGTAGATGCTCACCATGCGAACAGTGATCACTAATTTACCATTATTTTTCAACATCTGAGTTTTTCGCAGAATGTTGAAAATTATTTTGGAGCCATCTTGAGCTGCTGATATTGAATTCGGCCTGTCCAATGCTGCACAAACTTCTCCCACTTTTTGAAGCCAGAAAACAAGTGGTTACTATAAAAAAATATATATATTTTCCCAACACCGTCTTCTTATTAAAATAAATAAAGAAGGCGAGCAATCTGAAATGGTTCTAAATCCTAAATATGATGGTTTGCTACTTAGGTTCCGGCAGAGCACCTCTAACAAGATAAAGTAAAGAACATAAGCTCAACTTAGGAAAATTAACATGATGGGGTGAGAAGACAACTTTGATTTTTTGAGGAATATTGCAATAGAAATAAGCGAAGATATATTTGGAGAATGATGATCCAATGTATTTGCCAATTAAAAGCGCCAGCGTTTTTGGGGTGGCAGGTTTTTTCAATGAACTAGCTCAAGTTTGAGCTCAAAGCAGTCCCTTCCATTGAGCCAGTAGGCACAGCATGGATCCCAGGTTAAAGGTTAAAGGTTAAAGCAGGATCCCAGGTTAAAGGTTAAAG
>NW_027113828.1:693101-694665 GCF_000696795.3 Halyomorpha halys | reverse complement strand
GGTTAAAGCAGGATCCCAGGTTAAAGGTTAAAGCAGGATCCCAGGTTAAAGTGGTTTCGCACATTAATGGTTCACACTCGGTCTTAATTTCGTTCCTACGAAAGTCTCTAAGATTCGGTGGAAACGCAATAACTTTTGAATCTACAAATGGCAGAATATTTGCAGATTATATTTTAAGCAATGGATGGTGTATTTATTGGAAGGTATCCTTTACCTCTAAGTGAATCCATTTTCGTGACTTGGTAGAGTTTTTTCCCTGTTCTGGTCTCAGTTTAAACTTTAGAGGGGTCGTCCATACCGATATGAAAAGAGCAAAAGTCCCATCTGGTACTTATCGTGAAGATTATTATGAAAAACCTGAAACAGAAGGTAATATGAATAGTTTCACTTTGCTATTTACTCGTGCAGTTACAGTCCATTAGGGAAATAGTTAGTAGTAGTAAGTCCAAAGACTGGAGTTGGAGTACGTTATCCATAATAAAAACGGAACAAGTGCATATTGAAACGTAGATGGGACGATTGTGGATTTTAGTTACAAACATTTGGGTTCGCTTGGCCTCTAATTATTGAGTATCTACTAATTGGTTGTATAGTAAAGATGGGCAATCTCATCTTAGATCATAAGATAGAATGCCCATAGCTTATCATCTTAATCCTTATGAACCGACTTAGCAACTTGCCATGTCAGTTTGTTTCGAAAAAAAGTGTGGGAGTTGAGCTATTTATAGCTTGCGGGAGGGAGTAAACCAACCTCAGGTAGCAACGAACCATGGTCTCTAGTTCCTTAATCGGTCCCTTTGCTCCCAATGGGTAGTGCCCTTCCCGCCGCCTCATTCGGGTTCAAGGGCAGTGACTCAGCCTACATCCAAGGACTCTGACTGTTAAGGTTTAGCAAGCCTTCGAGGATCTAGAGTTCTTCCTCAGAAGCAAAACGTCCACGGACCAAACCTTTGGATGACTGTTGGGTTATTCTTAAAGACTACAACGTGATTCCAAATTAAGACAGACAGAGCAGTGGTTTAACTGTTACATCCGATCGTTGTTAGTTTTTCGCCAGTAAGATAAAGAACCTAACATACACGGGGAGAATGAAGAGCTGTGTCTTAACGTCAGCTGTGTACCTTACTTTTTCTTTGAAGTACCTTCAATTGTGGTTGTTTAAAATAATCAAGTATCGCATTGGTAGCACTAAATACGGATAAATATAAGCTAAAAAAGGATTCGGTAATTAACTTAAGGAGGAAAAACACATTTCCTAAAAGAACATCAGTGAAATTGATTTATCGTTAAAAACCAACAAAACAATTTATTTTACAAAGCCAGTCGTAGAAGGGAATAGAGAATGATGAAAATAATACCTCTAAATAAGACGCCTGTTCTAACTTGATTCTGTGGGCCAGAGCGCAATGGCAACTTGCAATTCAACTTGTTAAAAAATTTCGAGACCATTGTTTATTGATATTTGATAGTTTTATTGTTATTTGATAGGTTTATTGATATTTGATAGTTTCATTGTTATTTGATAGGTTAATTGATATTTGATAGTTTTATTGTTATTTGATAG
>NW_027113828.1:678043-692919 GCF_000696795.3 Halyomorpha halys | reverse complement strand
TATTTGATAGTTTTATTGCTATTTGATAGTTTTATTGCTATTTGATAGTTTTATAATTTTACTTAATCAACATCTAACCTCCTCAGTTATCAGGATAAATCCATAAGATCATTCTTAATTTATTCAATATTCATTCTATAACAATTTAGCATTTAATAATGCACAATGTAAATTTTCATTGAAAAGATATATTTCCGAAAAGAAAAATGTTAAAATTTTGCTAAGAGAAATAATGTAAAAGAAAGCACATTTCTGAAAACTGTTGAGATCTGAGTTAGTCGAATTGTTAAGTGAAAAACTCAACTTCGTAAAATTATTATTACAAAATATTGGCTTAGTGACTAAAGCAGAAATATCTGTTCTGATAATTTATAGACTAAACTAGCCAAGGATAATTTCAACTCCAATTTTGCTAAGTTGGAAGGTGGGGGGGGGTGAGGGAGGTAATGGATGGTGAGCAGGTTTTTTTAAATATTTAATAACAAAGATCCTTGGATCCTCTTGCTAATAATTTCCATTAAGTGCTCTCCGGCAGGTTAGAAGAGTAAGAAGCCATCAACTGCCTTTATAGCAACTGTCATCAACTGTCTTCTTGAAGCCATGCAGATAGAGTTCAGTCTTCAATAAATACTTCCCCAATTGTTAGTAATAGTAAATAATTGTTAGTTCTTGTTTCAAGGACCATCTTGTTAGCTACCTTTCACACTCGCTTGTTGATTACAATATATTTAGCAATGTATATAATCTTTCCAATTTCTTGAGACTGGTATTTATTGTTTAAATAAATCAATTGGTATCCACGTTAAGTCTCAACACTCTTTAACTGTCCAACGTTTCGGCCATCTTCAAGGCCAATCTAAAATAAAAATTCCTCACATCCAATTATTTAAAACGGGCGCCTTAAGCATCGAAATTTACCGTAAGCTTTCCAAGTTGTCGCCGATTGCGTTCATTCCGTTACTTAGGATCTGGATAGTTCTTATTATTATTTTTTTTATTTTCTATAAATTATGTCATCAAAGGAATTGTGCTCAATCTAATAATATTCCCAAAATAGCCAAGGTGGATGCCTGCCTGATAGCAAAAGTTCTTTAATACGAGGCCAGTAGGTCAGTAGGTCTGAGATGACACCCGATACGACAAACTCGATTATAGTAATCGCTAAGGGACACAAATCGATCATGGGAAGGGCAAACATCGGAAGTTCAGGGCACTTTAGGGCGCTTCTCCTTTGGGGTCATCAAACGATAAGCGCCATTGAACTTTGTTATCATCGAAACTTTTCCTAGACAGCAAAGTTTTAGGAATTACAGTTCTCTAAGTATTTTCCAGCAAAGACGAATCTTGCAGAGAAATAAAGAAATTTTTAAAAAGTATTTATGTAGAATCAAAATTAAAAATGTGGCGGCCTTTGGAACTTTCACATACCACCTTAATTTGAAATTAAATTGATGCTTGTACATTTCGAAGCTGCTATGTAGGAAAACAATAATTCGCCTTACTTTATATTTCACATTTATGTAAGTCGAAGTGGGAGCGCGGTGTCACTGTGGTAATACACAATGCTACTATCTCCAAAGACTTGTGTTCAAAATCGGCTGGGTAGATAATCATTTTCTGTTACACTGAAGATAACATTTTGCCGATATTAAAGATCACTTAACTCCAAAATGATTTGCCGAGTTTAATCAAAATCGTTAGAGTTATTTTCGATAAAATAAAAACAATAGGTTATAATAAAGTGGCACTTCCGGTCTGTAGATCCCAGGCACGTGCCTGCCATAAATATGTAATTTCAGTTTTTTAAATAAAATAAATCGAACCCAACCCAGAGTCACATACTGCCCTCTTCATTGATATTTTAAATGCCCTTTTACATTATTTTAAATTGTTTGTTCCAACAGACCAACTCAAATAAACTAAAGTACAGATAATAAACATTTAATTATATTAAAAATAATATTTCGAGAATTAATAATAGCTAAATAGAAAGCTCTTTAAATAAAATTAGATATTTGTTAGTGAGGGAGAGTATCGAATAAATCTACCAATGGCGTGTAGTTGATGAGCTTTCACGCTACGGACGTAAATTAAGGGTTCGTTCACATTTCTTAAGAGGGAAATATTTTGAAGTTGATTGAGACATTATTGGGTTATTATCACGCACTCCAACACTTGCACAAATTCTTCGTAAGCAAAGAAAGCAACAAACATCAATAGCCACATACTTGTTTTGTCCTTTAGGTTATTGCACTCGATTAACTTATTTATATTTTTATAATAAAAAAGAACAAAAGAAAGATTGGTAGTATGAAAGGAAACCCGAATAACAAAAATGTAACTTAATTCAGCCTTCCTTCAAGAACTTTTATCAAAAACGTTTTAATTTAATTACCGCAATATTTAATGTCTTCATAAATATATATTAGTGCTATGTTAAATCTAAAATAAAAAATTAACAAGATTTGAAACAATGTATTTACCCCGAATCGATAGAATTTTAAAATATAATCATAACCATGAGTTAACTGTTGAATCGAAAGGTTACAGAGATTCTTAAATTAATTAAAATATGAAGAACCCAAATATTAATCTGTTGGCAGTTCTAAAACAATGCAAACGAGTAGAGATGTCTAACTCTCCTTTAAAGAGAAAGCAAAGGCCACAAAGTAGGAGGAGACTTGACCACGCCTTCGGAGCTCATGTTTATATTGAGGTTAGTAGGAGTGTCCGCAATTACAATCTCAACTGAAACAGAAGGCACCCAGTGATTGGCTACTGCACTCCTGTCCACCATTTTGATTTCACTCTTCCTGACAGCTTACCCTTCTTCATTAGATTTCTTCCTCTAAGGTGTTTAGGCCCCCTCAATTCAAATAATGAGTCGCAACATAGTGCCTCAATGTGGCAAATGAGTCGCAACATAGTGCCTCAATGTGGCAAACCTTGCTCAAAAATTTATCAGAGTTAGGTAGGATGTAAAATCAACATTTATTGAAAGTGAAAGTTTATTTAATCTATTTTCTATTTTCTTGAAAATGACTATAAAGATTTTTATTAATCTTTTTTTTTTTATTAACTTTATTGAAATTTACAACTGTATATTATACAATACATTTAGTAAATCTGATCTAAGTTAAATTGGAGTGTTACAGGCATGTAGAGAAACTACCCATTGGTAGCACTCTAATGACATTTTACATTAGCTGGTCTCGTGGCCATCTTCTTTTCAGACGCCTCGGAGGATTGTTAGGAATGGAAGAGGATGGAAGGTTAGAAACTAGGGGGTTTGAGTGGTTAGGGAGTTTATAATGGAAAGAGTGATATTTTCTTAATCTATACTGAGTTTAATTAATACCAAGTTGAGTGATGTACAGTGTCGCCCGATGCTCATTATCCCCTTCCAAATAATCCACCAGGGTATTTATTCGAATTTTCAAGAGAACTTCTTTATTTGAAATAATTTAGATATCTCAATGTTATTAAGTAAAATACAGGATTAATATAAAATGTGACTTTGATTATTAAATAACGGAGAAAATAAACGTTTTCATGGTTGTCATTGTCATGACAGATCAGATTTAACTTTTATTTACGGATAAATGTATTGTAAGATGAAGTTTTACTATTCTGGATATATGAATTGTTATTTAAAACGTTTATGGATTTCGTCAAAAAAGGTGTAAGGTGGTACTTATATCTGATTTTTGCTTGTAGTAAAGTTACTAATTTTTATTGAATTTTAAATAAAATTACAGTTATTGCTCATTGATTTTATCACTTGATTTTATTTAGTTTAATTACTCTACATGTAAGAAATAAACAAACTATATCAAATTATTCAAATGTCAGAGATGCTCTTTGCTGTTTTCTCGAGATGGATACGTAGGAATATTGAATATTACATTACGGAAATATAAAGTATAAAACATACTTCTACAGTAATTGCTTTATAAAATGAATTATAGAAAATAAGTTAGCAATACACTAAGTAATAAGTTAGCAATACACTAAGTAATAAGTTAGCAATACACTAAGTAATAAGTTAGCAATACACGAGCAATAAAGTAAATGTCTTCTGCGGCGACGAACACTAGGAGTAGTTCTAAAATTAGCGAGTAAGACTTCCGCCAGCCAAGGCCTCCTGTATTGTGGGAATTGAGAGAGGCCGTTGGACCGGAGTGCGACGACCTTGATTGCGGTGTACTATCGAGCAGGCAGTGGGTCGTCTCCCGCGCCCGCCAATTGTTGCCGCCCTGCCCCGCCTATTACACCTCACTCCTTTGTACCTGTCGCCTTCTTTCTATTGTCTACTCTTGTTTGGTCGTCAGGGCAACCATGGCGGTATACACGGGTCGTCTGTGAACGATAGAGTTCAACGGTATTATACAATACGATATAGGAAGCTCTTGAGCGATCTTGTAGTCCTTCCTGGGAATATACATCCAGTGTTTTTTTCATTTTAAAGAAGCCAACCTGGGAATAACAAAGCCAACCTAATGCAGTGCATTGCAATTATATATAAAAATGCTTTATCAATAGTTTTGTCAGAGATATTTTTTAAGCAAACCTAAACAAATGTTTTCAAACGGCATTTGCTTTGGTGGTCCGAACGTAAGCCACACCCAATCTGTAAGCATGTTTGTTAGTTCATTGGGATTGCGTGTTCAGTGTGAATAGTTTTTATGTATTGTTTAAGGTTTTTATGATAACTGGGCACAGTTCAGAAATTAATTAAGTTAGTGGTTTGGACACTAAAAATTACTGCCATAAGAATCTCATGTAATAAAAAGCGAAGAGTTATTGCAAATCTCATTTCTACTGGAATACTGTCTCTATCATCTTGCTCACATATGCTTGCTTCAATTAGGATAATTAATAATTCAAAATGTTCTTGCGACATACGCCAATATGACATAGAACACCCCAAGGGCTTACTCGGGAGGGAGGGGGAGGGGCAAGCCATAGTTGTGATATTTCAGAAAGTTATATACAATTATAGGGAGCGCGGGTAGCCGCTGACTAAGGCCTGTAGCTACTAACTCAAAGGACCCGAGTTCGAATCCGGCAGGGCAGAAAATTGTTTTCTATTACACTGTAGCTGTGAGTCAACTCCTGTAGGTTCTTGGAGCCTTCCTTGGGTCTACCCAGCCACATAAAATTGGGTAAAAATCTGGCGGTCGAATGTGATTCTGACCAAATCACCTCCTTGCACAACCGTTGGTCTAGTAACAGTAATTCGTTACCTAAGTACTGCTACCCTGGCTGCCCCTTCATGGCTTGTAGCGGTACAGATTTAATTTATATATAATCACAGCTGCGATGTATTAGTTAAACCAGTCATTTTCTTTAAAAAACATTAATTGTTATTAAATTCTAAGGGGGGAGGGAAAGCATCTGCCCTCTCTGTGTACACCCACGAATCACTGAAATCACTCACAAAACTTGTTCCTAAGTCAAGTATAAGTTGCAAAGTTGCAAAGAATTTCTGGATTTAAAAAAATGAAGTATCCAAACTCTACGTTTTCTGTTTTTTCTTTCAATATTTTCTTTTCCGATTAAAGTGATCAAATTACAAATACAGCAAAAGCCACAATTTTACTTCTAGGTCCCATTGATTTAGACAGACCATAGAAAATGTTTACAAACATACTGTTCTTTGCAAACGTTTAATAGAAGAGATATAGATTAGAATCGTTAATCGCCAACACCCACAAACATTTCAAAAAGGTGTATTTTTGGTGAAACCCCACCTTGAGAAGAATGTTGCGTGCCGAAAAACTTGACTTTAACAAGGCATCTTTCCTTTTTTTTCTCTCAATAATGTCAATTTTGAATATCGATAGTCAAATAAATAAATCCGGATTGATGATGACCGGAAGGGTAAGAATAAAGACTAAAGTGCCCCCTGGGTCGGAAGGGCCGGACTATTTCCGGAACACTTGACCCGAACAGAAGAAGAATTAACCTATTTCTTCCTTCCCTTCTCATGATCGATAGGTCTAATCAATCGATACATCAGGAGAGCAGCTGCCCATTCTCGATATAGGTCTTCAATATTTCCGCCAATGTCGGTAAGGTTTATCATGCCACAGAGCCCAAGGGTAGAAGTAGAAGTCAGGTATTTCACCCCAATTTCTGATTACTTTAATGAAAACTGTCTATAATTACTAGTCAAAATTGATGAGTCTGTCGAGTATAGGTAGGGGGAATACAAAATGGCGGCGGTTTCAAAAAACCTAAAAAAAATAAATTTTTCGTTTGGAGCTCCATATGTTTGCAACTACCTGCAACAGTAGAAAGATCTAATAGAGCATCATTTAAAGTAAAATATGATTCCTAATAGAGAAGAGTTACCTTCAGTAGTTCACGAAGTACAGTTTTAAAAAAAGCAATATTTCATAAAACATGTACTATATATATATATTTTTATATAGATACATATATCTTGAAACCATTTGACGAAGAGATGTCTATTAGCACTCAAATTAAAGTTAGTTTGATGGAATATAAAGTAGTAAGGTACTAACCTTATCTTGGTAAGAGTAGTAGTTTTGATGATATTTGCTAAAATAACTAATAAAATGATTTATGATATTGCTATTTCATTTACTAAAACTGTACCGGAGGAACTATTGAACTTTGAGCTTTACTAGGACTCATCTTTTAGCAAATTTACAATACTTTAAATAATCCCATAGTAGGTTTTGTTTATTTTAGAGCTCTTGGTAGTTTTAGCAAGATATATGGCTTCCAATGAAAAATTATTTTTTAAACATTTAGAAACAGTCGCCATTTTTTATTCCCCCTACCTATACTTGGCAGATTCATCAATTTTGACTAGTAATTATAGATAGTTTTCATTAAAGTTCGATGATGTGTCCCAAAAGAAATTCACAAGACGTTGATTCCTGATTGTTTGGATAAAACAAAATATATCCAATGAACAATTAGACGTAAAGATGTCTGTTAGCACTCATACTAAAGTTGGATTAATGTGCTATAAACTAATTTATGACCTTTATCTTCGTAGGGGTAGTAGTGTTTTTGATATCTGCAAATGTCAATAATATGAATTTTAATTTTGTATATGAAACTTTGTCCCAACAATTTATTTTAGTAAATATAATGAAACCTACTAATCCTATAAAGATAAACGTAACAAACTTTATTGTACATTAAACTAGATTTAATTCAAGTGCTGGCAGACACCTGTACGTATGTTAGTTCAAGAGATATAGTTTTTCATAATTAAAAAAATTTGTCCGAACAACTAGAAATCAATATTTTGTGAATTTATTTTGGCAAATATCATGAAAGCTACTACTCCTAGGAAGATAAACGAGATGAACAATTTATAGAATATTAAGTTGGCTTTAATAGGAGTGCTAATAGACATATATACGTCGAGGTTTTCGAGTCTTGTTAGTAATTTTACAGACATGGAGCTCCGAATGAAAAATTAATTATTATATACGTTTTGAAACAGCTACCACTTTGTAGCTAGAATACTAATTATACATAGTTTTCATTAAAGTATTTAATAGGGCTGAAATAATTGACTTTTTTCTACTGGCTCTTGTACTACCATGTCGAAATATATTAGAAATGCTCTATAAATTCATTTTTAAAAATTTTTATAGAATAGTAGCTTTTATAATCGAGGTTTATTAGCTCCATAAAATACAAACATAGCCTGTAAAGATTGGTCTTATTACATTTAAAATATTTTCAAAGAACAGAATCCATAGCAGAGTAAATTTGTCTAAAGGACAATAAATCCTAATATAAATTCATGTTTTCGCAGTTTTTTATTTTATCATTCAATTTAACCTGAAAAATCTGCTACGTCCACTCAGACTAATTTCGTTAGCACTGTCCTGATATTCCCTGGGGTACAGTGAAATACAATGTTAGGGAACTGTGTTCCTCCTTCTTCTTCTCTTCTCTCTCTCTCATCTGGGCCTCCGCCTGGGTGAGCTCAAGACTTAGTCGCTAAAGGTGATTCATCAAACATAACCTAAAAGAGTGTTATAGCTCTGAGCTCAAAGACTTACTCGTTCCAACACTCTGTACAGTTCCCCTACTAGTTCATTGGTTTGCCAATAGGTAGTAGGAACTTAATATCCTCTTCAAGTAATTGATTATAATGTATAGTTTTGAGTGATCTTCATAAAACAACCACTTTGGCCTGCTAAGATCACTGTAATAATTGTTTATAGTATCTTCACTATGATTGGTCCGATGAAGGTATTTTCTGACCATTCATATTTTTTTAATCTTTCAAATGAATATTTCGAATGAACGAGTTATCATGGGAAACTGATCAAGAGATGAGCACTAAGTTCTAAACACTGCATCGCAGCAGTTTGGATTTTTCAGAGCAAATACTACATATTTTTACTTGGCTATAAATAGAATATACAGTAAGGGGAGTATCACAATCCTGCATAATTTAAAATTCAAAATTTCGACGGAAATGCTGAGTCGTTCTGGTTATAACGACTCGTAAAAATGTTTGTGTGTAACATTATAGTTCAAACAGTAACATTACATTATTATACATGCTACATTTTTATACATGCTTACGTTACATGCATAAAGCGGGTGTGTGCCTCATGTGAGAGAATTGTTCATACCCCACACGCCCTCTTGTTAGTATTTTATGTAAGTAGCCCCTAGTAACAGAACAAACTTTATTATAGACCTTCGTTAGCCTTCATTAATAAGACATGTAGTCCTTAGCCTTCAGCTAAGTTCTAACTAGTTTGTAAGAAGTTAGTTTAAATGTCGATGTAACATTGTATTTTACAATAAAAAGTAAATATTTTAGTCTTTATTGATATATAGGTCCTTTAACTGGCATAATCCGAATTTGATGCGCGTGAAATCGCGGAGCTGGTAATAGAAGATGAAGAAACTATAGCGTGACTCGTCGCAGTAGCTGCAGATATTATTCCTGACTTCTTTCTCTTATCTCGAGGGCTCTTAATAAGAAGCAGTTTTCTTTTAACTTCTCACTATTACTGAAGTTGAATGAACTCGTTATAGATATAAAATATATTGACTTCATCAGAGCATCCTTAATATTAGTAATTTAGAACTTTGCCTGCAGATATTACTGGAAGATATATTACAGGAAGATATATCTATCTCCAATCTGACTAACCAAGATTATTTTGATTAAGTGTAAGTTTCCAAATTCAACACTAATTATATCGATGGAATACATTAATCGATTGAAACCAACGATGATAGGCAGAGATTTACGTTGATTTGGTCTTCCGTTTGTATCAAGACATATACAAATACTTTTTAAGTGAACTTCATCGACGTTCTACAAATAATATATATATATAGTAAATTGATTTCATGAAACTAAAATGATGGGAGGGGAGGAAGAGGAGAAAGCGGTGATGGTCAGTACAAGCATAAAAGGTTTATTTTGAAACAGGAGAGTAGCAGCTTATAGTAGCTTCAGTCCTAACAGGAGAGTAGCAGCTTATAGAGGTTAAGAATTAATGGCTTTTGGGAGGGTAAGGATTTTGGAATGGAAGAAGGTATCTCTATTTCCGGCCAAATC
Organism: Halyomorpha halys; assembly: GCF_000696795.3. Taxonomy (NCBI): domain Eukaryota; kingdom Metazoa; phylum Arthropoda; class Insecta; order Hemiptera; family Pentatomidae; genus Halyomorpha; species Halyomorpha halys. Next base: position 683,336 of record NW_027113828.1, on the reverse strand, counting down.
TGTAACAAATAAGATGTTGAGGTCTTTATGGATTCGTTTATTTGTGAAGTAGTAAGGAGCATCAAGGATTTTGGATAAGGTAGGAACTGATGGTTTGGTGGAGCCTCTTAGGCCATAAGAGTTTTTTGTAGTAAATAGGAAATTTTTATTTATTGTACGAACTCCCTTTAATCTTACCTTAACAAACTTTTCTTCTTTTACTTAAGTAGGGCTACATTCTAAGGAGGCTTTGTAGTAGTAAGGTGGGCTGCACTTGTGTTAGTTGGGTGGCACACTTGGGGTTTGTTATTGCACTATTACTAAAGTATGTGTCTATAGCAGTTTCTTGTCGTTCCAGTATATGTGGAGAGAGGGAATTCCAAGTAAGTATCTTGTGAAGATGGAGTCCTAAGAGCGAATCAGTTGAACACATATTAATATTTAGAATTGACTTAAAAGGGAATGGATATTCCATTCTAATTATTATTATCATTATGCCCTGCCTTAGTCTATAAGAGGTAAGGAATGGTCATTATTAATAAGATCCTAAAGCATTAATTCATGTATAGCCAGTCACGAGGCAGCCACAATTGAAAGTTTTTAAAATAAAAAAGATCTAGGGATCTTGGAGAAATTTTCTGCAAAGACGACTTTTTATAGCTAAAGTATATCACAAATTAAAGGTCGAATGTGATTCTGACCAAATCACCTCCTTGCACAACCGTTGGTCTAGTAACAGTGCTCCTTTACAAAGTACTGAACCCATGACCCTTCATGGGCTGTAGCGGTACAGATTTAATTTTTAATACTGCTAATTAAAGGATAACTATTACTAAAACTCAATATTTCTAAATGTTAAAAAATTCTGTGTCGTTTCTGAAAAGATTGTTCATCGGCATGAATATAGCTTCAACCTGCCCCGGAAGGCTTTGATATGTCCAAACCTTATCGGCACCAAGGCTTTAGGTCAATAATAACCTGCCTCGGAAGGCTTTGATATGCTCAGGTTTGAACCACCTGGAATTTTCTACAGATTTTCTTAGGACAGCAACAAAATGTTTATTATTCCGGTATATATTTTAACCATAAATTTTTCTTTTGAAGACAATTTTTCCAGTCAATTGGTTAAAAATACGTCTAATCTCAAGCCTTCGAGGCGAAAATGCTTAGAACGGGAAGATTTTTATATGTTTATTAATATTTTGACAATTAATGACTTAACAAAAAGATCTGTCAGAATATATTTAGTTTTTTAATAATTCATTGAAACAAAGTGTTGGTTGGCTAAAATATAAATAAATTAATAAAATAAAAAAGGTTGGTTGTTTTTCTGCAGCTTATTCAATTGATGGTAGTGTAAACTGGATAGTAGTATAAACTGTTCCTAGACAATGACAGAAGACCCCGTCGATGATTATGATGCAGGCCAAAATATGGGTCAAATGAACACTTTCGTTCCGGAACAGTTCGCTTTAAGCGATGGTCCCTTCAAGACAGGAGCTCCCACTTGCTCCTACGTGACCCGCATTGGCTCGACCCAGGACACTCCAGCAATACGAAATATATCCCAAAAAGAAGAACGGCCTCTAATTCTCCTTGGGATTGGGTTTCAGCGAGGTCCTCTCATCCTGCGAGGGCAGGGACGCCTTCTGCTTCACAACTAGCTCCAAGCTAACGCCTCTTCAACCCATTAGTAAACCTCATCCTAAACTAGTACGCACAACTTGGCTTTAACTAATAACCAGAAACTAAAGCTGAATCAGAGAAAGTTAAAACTTTAGCTGTAGCTAAATTAGTTTCAACAATAAAAAAAAAATAACATTATAATAAAAATGTTCAAGAAGAGGCTTCATTTTAACTTTTCTTATTTTTAAGAAATGACCACGCTAATACTTTCTCTGGTGAATCGATGTATTTAAGTTAACTGTGAGGGGCTTAAATGTAAACATATTAAGGGACACCAACATGTTAGGAATCCGAGAAGTTAAAATAAATCGATTCAAAATCAAGCGATTATAAAATCAATTTTATTTTCGCTTTCAGCAACTCGGAAATGTTTGATGAACTGATTCTGACAACTTCAGCTCCTAGTGTGTACCTTAGCTAACTAATGTCCAACTCAGCAATCCGATGGATTCAATCGAACATACAGTAAGGTGGTTCTAAAAATTATACCAATCAGTTGATTAATTTAGTATCGAATCGGCAATACTTTCGTTTTTTTGGCCTAAATTGATGAGAGGATCCTATGGAACAAGTTACGGTATAACGAATTAAAGTAACATATATTATAGGTCTAATCAGTCGCCTGATTCAACGTGGGGCGAAGCGTTGGCTAACAGTCGATAGTTTAATTGCTATTTGAGTTGTTTTTTTTATCGCACTGGTCCCCTTTTATATGTTGCTTCTGGTCAATTTCATAAAAATAATTATTGCAGGCGACCTTTAATGACCCTCCGTCTAGAGGGCATTAAAGTCATTATTGCAGGCGGCTTTAATGACCCTCCGTCTCAACAAAATATTTCTTTATTTATTATTTATATATGACTCTATTTCCTGTCATGATTAATATTTTTAAAGCTTCGATAGCTAATTTTCAACCGATATAGTTCCGAAATGCACTCGGACCAGGAGCTATACGGTACCAGCGATACTTATTCATGAATTTTCTATTAACATAACTAGGAAGTGGACAGGGGGCAGAGACTATATAGTACCAGCGAACCTTAATCATGAATTTTCTATTAACATAACATAGAATTGGACGGGGGAAAGGAAGTATATGGTACCGGGACCACTTACTCCAAAATATTTTATTACTATAAACTTGCGAACCCGTAGACCAAAACGAGTGTATTTCATTCTGAATTATATTAAAATCAATCATATTAATTTATTATTAATAAGATATCATACGATTAAAATAGTAAAAATGCTATTATAAAAATATTTTTATAATTAGATATTTAACTATTTTTCATAAATTAATGTTTTCGTCAATTTCATACACCAAACTGAATTCAATTTCAGATTTTTCTAAAATACTTAGAAATAGGAAACATACAAAGTTAAAAAGTAACAAAAGAATCCTTGATATAAAAGGGTTTTAAGTCCTTGGTACAGCTTTGTTCCAACCACAAAGGCAGTGCTTCTCACCCGTGATTAGTGCAAGAAAATTTAAAAACGCTTCGTAAAAAACAACACAGAGAAAAATAATTTTGAAAATGGTGCTTAGGTGGGGCAAAAAAATGTTGTGTATGGACAGTTTGGAAAACCTCAGTTCAGAGAGCTAGCCTTCCTATGTAATATATACACAAGTATAATCGACCACACTTAAAAAAACAAACACAAACAATTCAAAAAGTATCCATGCAATAATGAAGAATAATTTATTAGGCAATTGCTACAAGATACATACTGCAGCAGGCTGACAAGCAGGTTCAGTACGCAGCAATCCGGCCTCACCATTCAACTTGCCACTCCGTCTATTAACAAACAATAAAATTAATAAAAAAATCATATTTATCAAAAATAGAACATAAATGAGTACACGTCCAACTGCAGTATTGGAGTAACACTTGTTTATTGTTAATTTTTGTTATAGACCAAGAAATAAAAAAAAAAACTCAAAATTTTATTTATGTTTCAAGATACTTGGAATAAGAAAAATAATGCTGCATAGCTTTATATTTATGTAATAATTTATTACTTATCATGCCATTAAATATTTATTATACAAATAAATAATAAATAATAGAAAGTATCTGGTGTGTCCACTCCTTACCGATAAAAATAATGTAAAGCCAAATAAAACAATTGTTTGCTGTAATTCTTGTAAATGTTTTTTATTTTTATTTTTTCGTTTAACAATAGTATTACTACTAATAAATAACTGTAGTTTAATTTTTTTTTAAACTGGAACATCGTTTTATAAACTTATTTATCTGTTCTAGGATTTAGAACAAAAAAAAACTACTGAAAAACTGAATTTTTTTTAGTTACGATATCTTGTTTTAGCATTATTAAATACTTTTCAGGTATTTGTTCGGGGTGTGCAAAAACATGTGGAGAGCATACGTACACAGCAGACCCCGGACTAGGGTCGGTTATCTGAAATGTACATTCTGAGGGAAAGGTCAGTAGAACAAAACCCTTTTATGAGGCATGTGATGAGCATGTAGAGAGGCATTTGATGAGCATCTAGAGAGGCATGTGATGAGCATCTAGAGAGACATGTGATGAGCATCTAGAGAGCCATGTGACGAGCACCTAGAGAGTCATGTGATGAGCATCTAGAGAGACATGCGATGAGCATCTAGAGAGGCATTTGATGAGCATCTAGAGAGGCATGTGATGAGCATCTAGAGAGGCATGTGATGAGCATCTAGAGAGGCATGTGATGAGCATCTAGAGAGGCATGTGATGAGCATCTAGAAAGGCATGTGATGAGCATCTAGAGAGGCATGTGATGAGGATGTAGAGAGGCATGTGATAAGCATCTAGAGAAGCATCTGATGAGCATCTAGAGAAGCATGTGATGAGCATCTAGAGAGACATGTGATGAGCATCTAGAGAGCCATGTGATGAGCATCTAGAGAAGAATGTGATTTTATTAAATATAACATTTCGTAACCATATAATTACATTACAAAAATATAGTCCTAAATTTCTCAAACAGCATACTAGGTAAATGCTATAGAATACATTTTAGATAAATGCTATAGGATACATTTTAGATAAATGCTATAGGATACATTTTTGATAAATGTTATAGGATACTTTTTAGATAAATGCTATAGGATAGATTTTAGATCAATGCTATAGGATACATTTTAGATAAATGCTATAGGATACATTTTGATGATAGCTAAACGGTATAGGATACATTTTAGATAAATTCTATAGGATACATTTTAGATAAATGCTATATGATACATTTTAGATAAATGCTATAGGATACATTTTAGAAAAATGCTATAGGATAAATTTTAGATAAATGCTATAGGATACATTTCGATGGTAGATAAATGCTATAGAATACATTTTGATGATAGCCAAATGACAGACAGACGGGTTTTATTGTATAGTTATTAAGCCTTTATGTTTTCCTTAAGCCGCTGGCTAATGCAGAGCACTTGGAACTTAAGCTGAAGATGAAAGATGAGGAGTTGACTTTGATGGAGTACGGCCCAACCCCAAGCCCTATTTAGTGAGATCAATATGTTATTTTTATCAGGGCAGGGGACACGGTCAACATTAATGATATTAAGGTCCACTGCTAAGATAAGCGATTGCTAGAGCTTTAGTTCATCTA